>NW_020837969.1:22682582-22777060 GCF_003676395.1 Aethalodelphis obliquidens | reverse complement strand
TGTGGTACGCGGGCCTCTCACTGTTGTGGCCCCTCCCGTTGCAGAGCACAGCTCTGGACGCGCAGGCTCAGCGGCCATGGCTCACGGACCCAGCCGCTCCGCGGCATGTGGGATCTTCCCGGACCGGGGCACGAACCCGTGTCCCCTCCATCGGCAGGTGGACACTCCACCACTGCGCCACCAGGGAAGCCCAATCTTTTTCATTTTTAACTCCCAACAAAGGGAATTTGAATTGGAATAGACATAGGCAGACTTTCTGGCTATTTTCAGAGTAAAAAACCACTGCACTTAAAATAAGAATTAGATTTGCTGTATTTAGAACGGAAGGGTGGATGTTATAGGGGAAAAAAGCTTGGAGTCAGTGACTATGTCATATAGGACACTGTGATCACGTGACTATGTCACAGGAAGCTGTGATTCCAACCGAGTTCACTGGGGTTGTCAGGTGAAAGCCATAGTCCAGGAAGTTGGTAGACCAGATATATCAGCGAAGTGGGGGAAGTAGTGTGTCTGGATTGTAGCAAAGCATTTGATAAACTTTCTCATGTCAAGTTAGGTGGATTCTTAATTCATTAAATGATCATAAGTCAAAGGCTCTAATTCATGGATAAAGGCAAACAACTGCTTTTAAATTCCTTCTTTTTGAATTAGTCCCTTCATTCAGATTAAGATAGTTTTGGATCCTGATTTTGTTATTCAGTCTGTTTAGCGTCCTTCTGGGCTTCAAGTCTTCAAGGCTTCAAGTCATATGCAAATCTGACCACTGGCCTCCCATTTCTTCTTTTAAATCATGGGTGAATGTGTTAAAGACAGGGCCAAACTCCAACACCACAAAGGGTCAGCAGATACATCCCAGGAATTTATATCATGCAAAATTCTTACTCATGAAGTGTAAAGACAAGGGTTTACTAGGCAAATGAGAAATAGCATACCATGCTTTTAATCAGGAATTTATATCATGCAAAATTCAAAGGTAAATTAAAAAAAAAAAAGGAAAACTGTTTTGGAAAACGTGGCATAAGTTTGGAATTCAGAATGTTCTGAATTTTAGGAAGGTGCACATGCCCCAGTGGGTTAGAGGGCACATGCTGTAATGAAATACATTAATATTTCTGTAGCCATAATGCCTGGATAGTCACACTCAGTGGGATAAATGAAGACTACTACTGTATAGCTTCCTGGCAGCTCACACCAAGTTTCACTGCCAAATGAGTTTGTTTCAATCTTACGGCAAACTCAGTTTTCAAAGCCGTTTTGATTTCAAAATTGAAGTATGACTTGTGGACCTGTAGGGTCCCCACAACCACACATTCAGGCATGAAGAGGGGGAGAGAGAAAGAGGGAAGGAAGGGGAGTGAGGAGGAGACTGTGTGTGAGAGAAAAAGAGACAGAGAAAGGAAGCAATTGAGAGCATGGAGGTTGGAGATAGGTCTACAAAGCAAAGTCCAAGTCCAGGTACCCAACCACCTGCATGGCTGAAGACCAGTTCCTAAAAGAACAGGGCAGGCATGGCTGATGTGCCGCCATTCCAAAGCCCTACCCGAACTCCTTCCCATGGAGGCAGGTACCGTGGGGCACTCAGCTTGCAGGAGGTGCAAAGAGCAGGCAAGAGTCCCCCGGCTCCCGAGCAGGGAAGGAGGAGCCTGCTAGCCCAAGACCTGCCTTGGAAGTTCAGTAATCAGGCCCACCAGTAAATTACACCCAGTAAGCATCAGGGGCTCACCAATAAGATTATCTATGAGACAGGAGCAAAAGCTTCTTTTCTGAGTAAAATGAGATGAAGGGGAGAAGGGACCCTTCCCACATCCTATATTATAACCTCAATATGGGAAGGGCTGTAGTGTAGAAGAACAATCAGCTTGTCTGAAATGTTCCGAAGGAGTGCAGTAATACCGATGGAAGAGTCCTATAGAAATACATTTCAGCCCTTGATAAAGCAGAAATTTCTAGTGGCATGAAAGTCAAAAGAAAAGATGGGCTGCCTCTTGATGGAATACGTTCCCAGTCCCTGAAGAAGTTTCACCGCATGCAGGGTAACCACTTCCCATAGAAGAGGTTCAGTTTTTATGGACATCTAAGAATTAAAAGTAAGAATTTTGCAATAATGGAAGAGGCTCCTTTCAAAATAATGAGCATTCTCTCTGTGGTGTCTTCAGTCAAAATATCTGCCGTACGAGAATGTGGAGAAAAGGGAACCCTTGTGCACTGTTGGTGGGAATATAAATTGGTGCAGCCATTATGGAAAACAGTGTGGGGGTTCTTCAAAAAATTGAAAATAGAACTACCACATGATCCAGCAGTCCCACTTCTGGGTATACATCCAAAGGAAATGAAAGCAGGATATCTAAGAGATATCTGTCCTAATGTTCGTTGTAGCATTATTCACAATAGCCAAGATATGGAAACAACCTAAGTGTCTGTCCATGGGTGAATGGATAAGGAAGATGTGGTTATATATATTATTATTATTCAGCCATGACAAAGAAGGAAATCCTGCCATTTGCGACAACATGGATGGACCCCGAGGGCAATATGCTAAGTGAAATAAGTCAGACAGTAAAAGACAAATACTACATGATATCAGTTATTTGTGGAATCTAAAAAACAGTCAAACTCATAGAAACAGAGAGTAAAAAAGTGGTTGCCAGGGCCTAGGGGGGGTGGGGGAAATCGGGAGAGGTTGGTAAAAGGATGCAGACTTTCAACTATAAGATTAATAAGGTCTGATGATCTAATGTATAACATGGTGACTGTAGCTGATAATACTTACATAACTGAAATTTGCTGAGAGAGTAGAACTTAAATGTCCTCATACACACACAAAAGATAAATATGTGAGGTGATGGGTGTGTTAATTAACTAGATGGGGGAATCCTTTCACAATGTATATGTATATCAAATCACGAAGACATACACTTTAAATATCTTACAATTTTTATTTGTCAATTATACCTCAATAAAGCTGAAAAATGCCATAAAATTTTTCTTTTTAAAAAAAATTTTTTTAATTAATTTTTATTGGACTACAGTTGATTTACAATATTGTGTTAGTTCCTGCTGTGCAGCAAAGTGAATCCGTTGTACATATACATATATCCACTCTTTTTTAGATTCTGTTCCCATATAGGTCATTACAGAGTATTGAGTAGAGTTTTCTGTGCTATACAGTAGGTTCTTATTAGTTATCTATGTTATACAGAGCCATAAAAATCTTCAAGCTGCCCCAAACACCTCGTTCATGACAATAATCACTGGGATTCCTTAAAGGAGGGAAGGGTTGCTTTTAGCATTGAGTTAATCATCTGTGAGGGGATCGAATCAAAAGATCTTTATCAAGCACACGTAGTATATTCCAAGTACACGGCTGGATGCTGAGGGAACTTGAGTGGTATAAGGTCCAGCTGGTACTCCCAAAGGAGCTCATGGCTGGTGGGGACATAGGGAATTGAGAGGTCAAACCCATGCTGAGGTGACAGCTCAAGAGATCCGACATTAAAGAAGGGGCAGAGGACAGAACACAGACAAAAGAAGAACGACGACATGAGAATGCATTTTACTTCTGGCTATTTTTCTTCCTTAATTTCATTGAACTTTATTCTTGACACAAAATGCTTAGATGGAGGGAAATGCCTTGTTCTAGAATAATCTCCACCAGAGACCCTGTTTTAGGAGGGGCACCTTGTATGACATTGGACGGGCAATGACTCCATTCCTAATAATAAAGCAAACCACCACCGCCCAACGCCTGATCTAGCAGAAGCAGTTTGTTCCCTTTCAATCAGAATCTAGAAAAGGCAACAACACCTCCGTGGGAGCATGAGTAACGTTGCTACCAAATCGCTGAACTTCTCTGCATTCCTCCCCCAGGGTTAAGGGCTCTGGAGAACCTGTTTGAGGCAACATTTTCAGCTGGGTCATCTCGTGTTGAGCTTTGCTTTCTATCTCTTGGATCTTTTCTACACATCAGTTCTGTGGACAAGACCCACCTTTCAGCAAAGGTGTGGTTAAGCCAGTGTTATGGAGGATGGGACGGGCGTGGAACCACAGTGCCTGGATTTCACCAGCAAAGATCCATTCAACTGGGTGCCTCTCACTGGTCCATTCCAGAGGTTCTTTTTAAAAAACATAAAGTTTTAGAAAGGGCCACACAGATTCAAATGCAGCTGTGGCAAGGCTGTGTCCCTCCAGGTCAGAGGTTTGGGGGTCAGGAAGCTCAGGGAGCCATGAGATCCTAGAGTTTGAGACAAGAAACATCCAGAATCTAGGAACTCTGTGTGTGACTACAAAGGCTGCAGCCCCCAAAGTGCCTGCAATCTTGCTTGTACTGCTCGTCGTCCCTGGGGCACTCCTTTCCCGCATGGAGCACTGATGTCTGGGATTAGGATATGGGCGTCTAGGCAGTGTGTGTTAAAACTCAATTCCCTTGTCTTCCATCGAAAAGAACTCATCATCTCTGTGGTCAACTGTAGACCCTCAGATCACACATTTGAACATAAAATCCCAGGTCCCCAGAGATGCAGGAGGTAATAATCAGATTCTGTATAGACTGAGTATGAATCTCCTTCTTAAGGGGCCCCCAGAGCAGGCAGCCACCTGCCTTGAAGGAAGTAGATCATGGCTGGAACCCCTTGCTTGGAACTGTTTCTAAATGCACAGCGTGACTTCCACTATTCGTGTGGCCTCTTTCAAACCCCAGCCTTGTTACCCTGCGATCAGCCTAGCCCCTTCCATCATCCTCACGCCCATGGACTCAGGTATGCTGGTACCCTCTCACTGATTCCTGCCAGGGACAGTCCCCAGGAACAGAAGAGCAGGTTTTCATGCTGACCCTGAGATGCACTCACTTAGAGCTAAGTCCACAGACAGGGTCAGCTTTGGGCATAAATAGTGATTAAGCTTGTCTCTGGCAATCCCTGCCCCCCTGCCTCATATGCACCTTCGCTTCTTTTACACTTTTCCTGTCTTTTCTCTCCTGCACTTACTGCATTTATTCTCCTAGGTCAAGGATGGCAAATATATTTCATTTTGAGTGCCACCTCTGATGAATTAGTAGGTACTGCCTGGACCACTCTATCGAGATAGATAAAACAAACAAACAACAACAAAAAACACCTGCATGTGAACTCTGTGATTTTTTAATGTCTGCTCTGGGGACATTATTTGCCGTCTTCTCGTTTGTCCATGAGCTTTTAGAAGGCAGAGACTGTCTTATTCAGCTTTGGATCTCTAATTATCAGCCTTCAATAATTTTTATAGTTGAACTGTGCCTGTAGCAACTGTGGAATCTTTAATCCCCATCTTGCTTGTTCCCAGCTCTGCCCAAACTTCAGCTATCACAGAGGGAGTGACATGGTGTAATAGAAATGTATCATTTCAGTTCCCCATGTCCTGAAGGGACATACAGGATGAGAACCCATAGAGGAAGAATGTGAGGAGTTTTTGAAAAAGTGAGAAAGTGGAGAAGGAAAAGGAAGGATGCTGGGAAGATGAGGGAGTGTGTCAGAGATCCTGGCACCAGTGAAGAGAATTAGAAGCATTCCCAACGCAACACCGAGTGCTATTAAAGAACTCTGTAGCACATACACGTAGGAAGTACACGCAGTATGATGACGCAGCAGGCTTGAACAGACTTGCAAGAGCTGATTGTTAAATTTTCAGGAATTTTGCCAGTCAGTTAACATCATGCTTGTAGCTTGAAATTGGCTATGATGGGAGTATTTACACCACAGAAATTGGCAAAGGCTACAAACCAGGACTCTGCCCCCCATCTCCCAACACCCAGAACTGATTGTCAAACATTGACTAGTGCACCACTGAGTAGATGCCCCCAAACTCTGCGTGCAAAGAGGAATGAGAGCATTCAGTGCCAGTTTGTATGTTACCCCAAATGGGCTAATCTGTCCTCAATCTTGAGTCTTGTCCATTCTGATGAGGAGGCAGGATTGGGAAGCTCTTCATGGCCAGTGGGTTGCTGACTGTTTTCAGGGTTCTGGACTTTGACTGGTTGACTCATCAGAGGCTCTCCAGGGCATTAGAGTGGAAGAACAGCACCAATCAAAGCACAGACTGTGGAAAAGTCAGCTGTGCACAAAGGGGGCTCTTACTGGTTCTGAGATAGTGTAAGTTAGGTGGCGGGTTGCATTCCTGCAATGACGTCTTGAAGGGAAAAATGACTCAAGAACCCACTTTTCGGTCATCCCATAAATGAGAAATGCTTCTTAACTGAATTGGGATGAGCCCTGGAGGACAGACCCGGGCCCACATTGGCAAGGTGCTGGTGGGGGGAACGCCCGAGGTGGCTCAGATGGAAGGTTCTCGGTGCAGCCCTTTCCCCTCTGCCTATCCATGGTGTCGACGGCAGAGGCTTCTCGGGGATCCCATGTGAGAAAAGGAGGCTTCAGGATTGCAGCAGCTGCCTTCTTCCTGTCCTCAGGCAGGAGCCCATCTTCCCCACTGCTGGAGCTCTTGACCGTGTCATTGGCACGTGGCCCTTCTTTTGCGGGGAGGTGTGAGCTGGGGGATGCTGCAGGGGAGGGCAGGAAGGTCCGGGGGATGCCCGATTTGGAGACAAGCTGCCGGGGACAGTCTAGTGATGCCCCCTGAGCTGGGCCTCAGTTTTGGAACAACTGCTGGACAGGCCTGGAGGAGGAGGGCTGTCCTCCACATCAACATTGTAATTGGTTCTGAGCAGCGGGAAATGTGTCAGGTAAAGACAGGAGCCAGGCAAATGAAAGAAGCAAAACAGACCAAGTAAAACATGAGAGGAAATCAGTCTATTGTGTCACCAGAGAAAGGAGAGGAAAATAGTCGAATAGTATCTGCTACTTACAGCAGGATTTTCCGAACCTCAGTGATTCTGAGCGCTCACTCATGATTTTCACCGCCCCTCCTTTCCACCCATTTCATTATTTATTTAGTATTTGTCTTTAAAATAACTCACTTTGGAAAAAAACGCGGCCTCTTGTTAAAAATGGTATCCTTAAATTCACGGCTTTGACACGGCAGTTTAATTGTTTTCCTAATATGCATTATTATAAACACATGACTATGAAAAGAGAAACTCTTCATCCATCTACCCCAGAAGCCACTGGGAGGCCACTGTGGGCCCCTCGGTGGGAGCAGTGACCCCCTGAGCACAGAGGTCACTTAGAGTGAAGCCACGGGAGGCACCTGGCTCTGGGTTTGTGTCATTTGTCAATGTCTCCCGCTCACCTACCCCACTCACACAGTTGCTAAAGCTCTCACTTGGCAACAGGCACACTTTTTCCCTTTTTAAAAGCCCTCAAGCACAACATGAACAAGACATAAAATGTCTGTTCTGTTAGGTCAGGTGTTGGGTGGTGGTAGTTTGTTTCATTATTAGGAATGGAGTCATTGCCCGTCGACTGTCATACAAGGTGCCCCTCTTAAAACAGGGTCTTTGGTAGGGATTGTTTTAGAATAAGGCATCTCTCTCCATCTAAAGCATTTTGTGTCAAGAATGCAGTTCAATAAAATTAAGAAAAAATGTGTTTTCATGTACTATGTATCTTCATGTCATCCTTCCTTTGTCTGTGTTTTGTCCTTTGCCCTTTTTTTCTTGTATGTTCCTAACTCTTGATCCTTTTCTTCTATCTTCTCCTTATCCTGACCCCAAATTATGAATCTGGTTTCTGTCCTTTAAAGAAAACCACAACAGGAACATTTCCCTGGTAGAAGCTTAAACCCAATGTACATTTTTTGGCAGCACAAATGACTTTTGGAAGGAGGTTGTAGGAACAATTTTTCAAATATGAACACCATCCGACAGCTTTTAATGGTGGGCCTGGCTGCCTAATTGGATTATACTTCCACTAGGGGGCACTGTTCTCTTTATATGTCAAAATTTTTATGGCGATAGTAACAATAGAAATGCTGGTTTCCTTTTGGAAATAAGGGCAACTGAATACAGCTTTGGCCGGGCGGGGGTGTGTGTGTGAACATTAAGGATATGAAGCCAGTTGCAAAGAAAACACTTGGTTTTAGCAGCAAATTCACCCAATATTGTAGACAGAAAGTCAATTAACAGTGGAGCTGGTGGGAGCTGTGACATTCCGGATGTAGCCACTTTCACGAAATCCTCTCTTATTCCAGTTGTCAGCTGGCAAATTTCTTTCCCTAGATTCAACCTGAAGCTAAGGGATCCTTCTCAATAATGTCAAGACCTAGGTCTGAGCCAATCATCTTTGTAGGATTCATCCCAGGCTTGTTTTAAAGCTAGGTGAGATCTCAGCCATTAGCTGGTCCTAACTCCACATGACAAGGACACAGGCTCAGAGAGATGGAGCAGTTTGTCCAGACCACACAGCGCTCATTGGGGCGACGTGAATATTCTCTGATACTGTGACTCCAATTTCTTCCGTCCTTACACACCTATGTCTTCCTTAAAAATGCCCTCTTCCAGCTTCCAGTGGTGTCTTGTGTCAATGGGATTTTTAAAAGGTCTTTTCTGAACTGACAGTGTAACTCAGACTGACAGTGTAACTCAGACCTTTTACTGTAGTCACTGGGTTACAGTAGCTTACCTGTACCTCCATACCTGAGGTTATTGCAAATCTTTCTTTAATAATCTAAGATACTGAATTCTAATCAATGACTGTCTTGCACCCCTGAACAGTGAGCCATCATGAATAGGATCTAATGTAGGAGAATGAAAGGGACTGTCCCAGTTTCCAGAGACCCAGGTTTTCATCTAAGCAACACCTTAAAGAGTGAGTTACTTTGGACAGAATTGCTTAACCTTCTTCTGGCCTTTGTTTCCTTTTCTGTAAGCTCTGGCTAGCGGCAGAGCAGCATTTAGTGAGCCAGAGACTTCGTGTACATTATCTTACCCATGCTTCAAAATGGTCTGTGAGAGATTATCATCTGCATTTGATGATAAAGGGAAACTGAGACTCAGAGAGCCAAGTCATCTTCTCAAGATCCTACAGTGATAAGTAGCTGACCTAGGAGGTGGGCCTGAATCTTTTTTGTTTTGAAAACTTTCCTCTTAAGCATAAGATGAGTTCTTCAGTCAGGAAATATACGGAGAACCTTCTATGCGCTCGGCAGGTCTTGCTGGCTCTCAAACCCGACAGGCTCAACTCAAACCACAGAGAGAATGTGAAAAGGAAATGAAAAACGATACGACATTTGAGAGGCAGCGTGGTGTTGTCAGGGGACGCGAGTTTACGTCCCTTCTCGTCCACACATTGGGCGTGATTTGAAGCAGGTCACTTCACCTCTGACGGCTCGTTTCCTCATCTGAAAAGTGATGGGGTTCAGATGAACTCCAGGAGCTCGTCCTCACATGCCGCATTCTCTGGAGGAAAGGCCCGAAATTGAAATTCCTTCTCGGAGCTCAGGCCGCTGCCATCCGATCTCCAGGTCTCAGGTGCCCACCCTGAATTTTTCCAGCCTGAGCCCTGGATTATTTTGTTCTCTCCCCCTGCCCCTCAGCTTCCGTCCTGGGGAAGCTCCGTCCTGCTCTCTCCACCCACCTCTCCACCCCCTGGAGCTCTGGTTCATCCAGTGGAGCCGGCCAGGCAGAGGAGACTCCATAGCATCTTCTTTGTGGGGCTGCACTCGCTCAAGAATTTAATAGGACTTGCTTACTGCCTGTGATCACCCGGTGGAAGCAGGCACAGGAATACGGTTCTGAACCAGCTCGTCTGAATCAAGTCAAGACGATGGAGCTAACCGACCGTGTCACGTGTCATCAGGTCCCACTGATGCCCTCACTCTTTTCATCCAAATGATTGAAAAGGTATTTCTAAACAGAATTGAGGGGCCCTGTCTAAATCAGACTGGTGTATTGGCCTTAAGGTCCCGATTTGAAGAGCTCCATGCTCCAGTCCACAGCTGCTTCTCAGTAGAGGTTCCTTATTATTGCTGATAACAACTGTATGAATAAAGAGAAAAGAAGTTCCTACTCCATGAGAGGGAGAGAAAAAATCTCATTCAAACCGAGAGAGAATGAAAGTTGCTTTTGTTCAGCAGCTCTACAATTCCTGCTTCCCTTTTCTTCTGGAAAATGAAGCCGAATGTAAGAGCTTATCTTGGTCTGACTTTTTTTTTCCCCTCAAGCCAAAATAGAACAGCTATTTAGCTGGAAAATTCATAGGAGCTCATGTCAATTGGTTAACAAAACACATGCACACACACACATCTTAATGTCCTCATTATATAAAATCTCAATCATCAAAAATTGACAAGAAAAAAAATGCTGAGACTCCAATAGGCAATTGAGTAGAGGATATAAACAGATGATTCATAAAGCAGGAAATGCAAATAGCAAAAAATCATATGAAAAAATATTCAACACACATATAATAAAAGAAATCCAGACTAAAATAACAATGAGATAGGGTAGCCACTCATCAAATTAGTAAAGATTTTTAAAAATTAAAGGCAGCTTTTGCTTTTGGGTAATGGGTTCCTGGAAAATACATATGAAATCTAAATATATAAAAGCCTAATAATAACCTTGTATGTTTTAAGGGGCTGGTATTAGCTGAGGGTTAATATTCCTAAGAACAGAGCCTTCCTTAGGTCTCTTACTCCCTCTCTGCCCATTGTATTCTGGTCCCCCCGCCCTGCCCTTCCCCCGCCCCCCATCTTCCATCAATATTACCATCTGGGAAGTGGATCAAGAGGCATAGTCCCAGCCTTGGCTGTGAAGACTGTGCAAATCCATCATTCTCTTTATTTTTTAAGTTCTTCTTTCGTAAGAAACTTGAATTCAGATTTTTAAATTCCACGGTTCTCCCACGGTCTGTTTTTCTTTGCTCCAAACTTTTGTCTTCACTAATACATATGCAGAAACATGATGAATACTAGACATGGACTGTCCTTAAAGGCATCCAATCCAGGTGGTGCTTTTTACAGCAGGAGAGTGAGATGGAGATCAATATCCTCGTGGCACCTGCTTGCTGCCCTTGTTAAAAGACGTATGTACCTGACCACTAGGCTTTGCAGGTTAGGGCCATGGCCTCTCAAGTGTGTAACACAGAATGGCCGCCTTGGGTGAAAGAAAAACGTACTCGGATTTCTGCTCTTTACTTTCTCTTGTCCTTTTAAAATGTCCATTTTTAACACAGTTACAGTGTACAGGTTAGTACAGCAATTTATTTACTGGGGATGCGTGATCAAAATTGCTTTGCTGGTAGGATATTGTTATTAAAAAGTTTGCAGACAACGGATTAGAGAGAGCGTACAATTTAGGAAGAAAGAACTAAAATTAGAATTAAGGGAGGAAGCAAGGTGGGCTGTGGTCGTAGGGAGTGACCAACAGAGCTCACAGTAAAGGGCAGGGATCACCTCCTTGCCACAGAGGCCACGATGCTATTCAAACAGCTGGAACATTCGGCTGAATCACAAGGACATGCTGGCACGCTGACAAAGAGGCCAATGTTTTTAAAGGCCACCTTGCCGGAAAAGGTCATGCCCAGGCACCATAGGCCAAGATTCCAGGAATCACCTCCCCGAGCATGCCAAGCTGAGGGTCTCATTGAGATGGTGCCAGTTGGGACTCAATGATAGGGAGGCCCAAACCAGCTGAGGGGTGTGGAAATGAAAGCATCTGAGTAATCTAGCTGAAATCCAGGGACAGACAAGTGACCTAGAGGATTTAGCAGTCTTGTCAAAGTGAAAGCAGGTGTCACCAGGGGCCTGGAAGCAAATCCCTATGCTGGGTGAGGTGCGTGTGGTGGAGGAGAAGGTAGAGCAGAGCCTGGTATTTGGAATACCCTTGAGTAGTTTTGACCCGTCGGAGCTGGGTGTTAGGGAAGATCCAACAGCACGATTCTGAGCCTCATTTATGTTTCACTTAAGCATCACAACCTCTGGACAATCTGATGACAAGTTCATGCCTTTATTCAAAAGGAGAACCATGAGGAAAGAGTATAGACATATCACCCAAATTTATAATCTCTGCTGGATAAGGAAACCCAAGGAGATTTCCCATTATTTCTGGGTGTCCCAACAGCTTCTCTTGTGTGTGCAGTGTTAAGTGCTCTCATGTGTTCTGGCCTCGTTGTGGGAGTTTAGTACCCCACACCAGCTGGAGAGGCACCGCTGTTCCAACCTCAGTATCTCTTCATGGTGGTGAGGGGTGAGAATGGCAGAGCTCAACTTCACCCTTCTCCTTAAGGATGGTGCACACTCAGAAAACGTTGGGAGCCAAGTGGAAATCAAACTGTCAGCGTTATTAGTGGGTGGGCTAACTAACTCGCAAGTATAGGGCTCTCTGGGAAGCTGGAACGGAGAAAGTGGCTTGAGCTTGAGGACAGAGTTGCTGCTTCTCTAATTGCAGATCTTGAACCTGCCTGTCTACCTAGACTGTAGCCCACCTGAGGACAGGGGTGGTGCCTGGGGCAGGTTCAATGCCCAGCTGTGGACACACAGACCCACTAGATGCTGACTGAATCACAACTCATTTCAGTTTAGAACTGAAGCTTTAACATCTGCTCTGCTCTAGAATTTGATGGAAGCAATGAATTGAATTTAGAGCTGATTTCCTTTAAAAATATTTATAGGAACTCTGAAATTTCCTAATTATTTGAAAATGTTATTTTTGTTTAGTGTTGCTTTCTTTTGCTTTGTTGTTATTAAATATTTTATTTTGAGATGATTGTAGATTCATATTCGAGTGTAAGAAATAATATAGAGAGATCTTGTACCTCTACCCAGTTTCCCCAGTGGTAACGTCTTGCCAAACTATTGCGCTGTTCCACTCCAGGACATTGACGTCAAGATCCAGGACATTTCCATCACTCTAAGGATCCCTCATGTTGCCCTTTGATTGCTACATCCACTTCCCTCCTGCCCCCACCCCGCCCTAATCCCTGGCAACTACTCTTCTCCATCTCTATAATTTTGTGATTTCAAGAATGTTATATAGCTTGCAGCTAGTAGATAAACAAATCCTAGAGATCTAAGGCACAGTATAGAAATATAGACAGTATTGAATTATAATCATTGAACTTCCTAAGAGACTAGATTTTAATTATTCCCAACACAGAAAAGATATGATAATTATGTGACATGATAGAGGTGCTAAATATTGCTACAATGGTAATCATTCTACAGTACATAAATGTATCAAATCAACATGTTGAACACCTTAAATTTATACAGTGTATATGTCAAATAGATTTCAATTAAAAATGCAGAAGAGAATGTTATGTAAATGGAATTATATAGTATGTAACCTCTTGGGATTGCCTTTTTTCTAACAGCAGAATTCTCTGAAGATTCATCCCGGTTGTTGTGTGTCTCAATAGTTGGTTCATTTTTATTGCTGAAGAGTGTCACATGGAATGGATGGACCACAGTTCAACTATTCACATATATATATTTTTTAAGATGTTGGGGGTAGGAGTTTATTTATTTATTTATTTATTTTTGCTGTGTTGGGTCTTCGTTTCTGTGAGAGGGCTTTCTCTAGTTGCAGCAAGCGGGGGCCACTCTTCATCGCGGTGTGCGGGCCTCTCACTATCGCGGCCTCTTTTGTTGCGGGGCACAGGCTCCAGACGCGCAGGCTCAGCAGTTGTGGCTCACGGGCCTAGTTGCTCCGTGGAACATGGGATCCTCCCAGACCAGGGCTCGAACCCGTGTCCCCTGCATTAGCAGGCAGACTCTCAACCACTGCACCACCAGGGAAGCCCAACTATTCACATATTGAAGGACATGTAGGATGTTTCCAGTTTGGGATTATTACAGAGGTGCTATGAACATTAGTGTACATGTCTTTGTATAAACATAAGCTTTTATTTCTCGAGGATAAATGGAGGACAATTATTGGCTCGTGTGGTAATTACATGTTTCGTTTTTAAAGAAACTAAACTTTAAAGAAACTAAACTACCAAGCCATTTTCCAGAGTGGCTGTACCATTTTACATTCCCGCCAGCATTGTATGAGTGATCCTCACCACCCATTGGTGGCGTCATTATTTTCGTTTTAGCCATTCTGATAGGTGTGTTGTGATATTTCAATGTGCTTTGCATTTCCTTAATGGCTAATAATGTTGACCATCTTCTCATATGCTTATCTGCCATCTGTACACCCTTTGCAGTGAAATGTCTCTTTTTGTCTTTTGCCAATTTTTTAGTTGGATTGTATGCTTTTTTAAATGTTGAATTCTGAGAGTTCTTTATATATTCTAGATGCTAGTTCTTTTCCAGATATATGATTTGGAAGTATTTTCTCCTGATCTATAGCTTGCTTGTCTTTTCCTTCTCTTCACGGGGTCTTTCACAGAGTAAAAGTTTTTAATTGTGACCAAATCCAATATTTCAATTTTCCCTTTTATGGATCTCAGTTTTGGTGTTAAGTCTATGAATTTTCTTTTATTGCCTAGCCCTAGACTCTGAAGGTGTTTTTTCCCCATGTTTTCTTCTAAAAGTTTTATAGTTTTATATTTTACCATTCATTTGTGATCCATTTTGAGTTAATTTCTTTATAAGGATGACACTTAGGTCAAGGGTTTTTGGTATTTGTTTGTTTGTTTCTTATTTGTGTGTGTGTGTGTTGTTATTTTGTTTTTGTTTTTGTTTTTGCAGTACGCGGGCCTCTCACTGTTGTGGCCTCTCCCGTTGCGGAGCACAGGCTGCGGACGCACAGGCTCAGCGGCCATGGCTCACGGGCCCAGCCACTCCGCGGCATGTGGGATCTTCCTGGACCGGGGCACAAACCCGTGTCCCCTGCATCGGCAGGCGGACTCTCAACCACTGTGCCACCAGGGAAGCCTGTGTGTGTGTTTTAACTTGTGGATGTCCAATTGCTCCAGCACAATTTGCTGAAAAGGCTATTTTTCCCCCATTGAATTGCTTTCACTCCTTTGTCAAAAATCAGTTTGGCACATTTGTGTGGGTCTGTTACTGAGTTCTGTCTTCTGTTCCATTGATCTATGTATCTATTCCTTTGCCAACACAAAGTAGTTTTGATTACTGTAGCTATACCATGAGTTGTGAAGCCAGACGGACTAATTCCTCTCTTTTATTCTTCTTTTTAAAAATTGTTGGGACTTCCCTGGTGGCGCAGTGGTAAAGAATCTGCCTGCCAATGCAGGGGACATGGGTTCTAGTCCTGGTCCAGGAAGATCCCACATGCCACGGAGCAACTAAGCCCGTGCGCCACAACTACTACTGAGCCTGCGTGCCACAACTACTGAAGCCTGCACGCCTAGAGCCTGTGCTCTGCAACGAGAAGCCACTGCAATGAGAAGCCCACACACTGCAATGAAGAGTAGCCCCCGCTTGCCACAACTAGAGAAAGCCCATGCGCAGCAACGAAAACCCAACACAGCCATAAATAAATAAATTTTTAAAAAGTTAAAAAATTTTTTTTAGCTATTGTAGTTCTTTTGCTTTTACATATAAATTTAGAATAATCTTGTTTATGTCTATGAAAAACTCTTGGGGCTTCCCTGGTGGCGCAGTGGTTGAGAGTCCGCCTGCTGATGCAGGGGACACGGGATCGTGCCTGGGTCTGGGAAGATCCCACATGCCGCGGAGCGGCTGGGCCCGTGAGCCATGGCCGCTGAGCCTGCGCGTCCGCAGCCTGTGCTCCGCAACGGGAGGGGCCACAGCAGTGAGAGGCCCGCGTACCGCAAAAAAAAAACAAAACAAAACAAAAAAAACTCTTGCCTGGATTTTGATAGGAATTTCATTAAATCTGTATATCAATTTGGGGAGAAGACATCTTTATTATATTGAGTCTTCTAATACATTAACGTGGTGTGTCTCTCCATTTATTTAGAGCTTTAATTTCTTTCATGAGCTTTTTGTGGTTTGTAACATGCAAGTTCTATACATATGTTATTAGATTTACACCTGTATTGGCTTGCTAATAGGGTAACTGAGTGGCTTAAACAAACAGCAACAAAATATTTCTCACAGCTCTGGAGGCTAGAAATCTGAAATCAAGATGTTGGCTGGAATCTAAAAAATAAAACAAACTAGTGAATATAGTGAAAAAGAAACAGACTCACAGATTACCAGTGGTTACCAGTGGGGAGAGAAAATAGGGAAGGAATTAAGGGGTACAAATTATTATGTATAAAATAAATGAGCTACAAGGATATATTGTACAACACAGGGAATATAGCCAATATTTTATAATAACTATAAGTGGAGTATAATCTTTTAAAATTGTGAATCACTATGTTGTACACCTGTAACTTATATAATATTGTACATCAACTATACCTCAATTTTTAAAAATTAAATAAATAAACCAAACCAAATAACCAATAACTGAAACAAACCAAAGCACAAAGATGTTGGTAGAGTTGTTCCCTTCTGAGGGCTGTGAGAGAAGGATCTGTCCCAGGACTCTCTCCTCTCTATCTCTGTGTCCAAATTTCCCCCCTTTTATAAGGACACTAGTCATATTGGATTAGGGCCCACTCTAATAACCTCATTTTAAGTTGATTACCTCCATAAAGACCCAACTCCAAATAAGGTCACATTCTGAGGGACTTGGGATTAGGACTCCAACATATCTTTTTTAAGGGGACACAATTCAACCTATAACATCACCTCTCTCCTAAGTGAGATTCTGGGTTGACAGTTCTTTATCTTCATTCTTTCCTTCTTGACTCTATGGCTTCTGTTGAGAAATCCACTTTTATTCCAGTTGTTTTCACCATATAGGTTAGGTGTCATTTCTCTATAGCTGCTTTAAAGATATTTTCTTTGGTTTTGGTTTTCAGAAATTTGGCTGTGATGTGTTTTGGAATGGACTTCTTCAGGTTTATCCTGTTTGGGATTTGTTTGGCTTATTGAATCTAGGTTTATATATTTTTGCCAAATTTGGGAAGTTTTCAGGAGTTATTCTTTAAGTGCTTTTTCAGCCCTGCCCTCCTTCTCCTTTCCTTCCAGGAATCTGATGACACAAATGTTACATCTTTTGTTGTAGTCCCACAGATTCCTGAAGCTCTGTTTATTTGTTTTTCCAGTCTATTTTCTCTCTGTTGTTCAGATTGAACAATTTCTATTGTTCTATCTTTAAGTCCACTGATTCTTTCCTCAGTGTTCTCCATTCTGCTCTTGAGCCCACCTGTAGCATTTTAAACTTTCACGTATCGCATTTTTCAGTTCTAAAATTTCCATTTGGTTCTTCTTTATATCTTCTATTTCTTTGCTGAGTCTTTTCATTTCTTTATTGAAACTTTCTACGTTTGCATTTGTTTCGAGTGTATTCATAATTGCTTATTGTCACTTTTTTATGATAGCTGCTTTAAAATCTTTACCAGATCAAGACTATTTATCAAGTAATTCTAATACTTTTGTCATCTCAGTGTTGACATCTATTCATTGTCTTTTTTTCACTCAGTTTGAAATCTTCCTGGTTCTTCGTATGATGAATGATTTTCTATTGAAAACTAGACGTTTTTGACATTGTGCTTCGAGACTGTGGATCTTATTTAAACTTTCTGTTTTCACTGTCTGTCTATGACTCTGCTCAGGAAAGGAAGCAAGGGATGCTGCCTCGTTTATGCCAGGTGGGGGTAGAAGTCTAAATTCCCCACTCAATTGCCATTGACACCCATAAGAGAGGGCTCCTCTTTACTGCTGGCAGGGGTGGGAGCTCTGGGTCCCCACTAAGCCTCTACTGATACCCCTCTAGCTGGGAGAAGTAGGAACGCCTTATTACTGCTCACTATGTGACCTCTATTGGCACCACCAGAGGGAAATAGCCTCATGACTGCTAGGCAGTACTGAAAGTTCTGACCCTCCAGTAGGCCTCCTTTGACATCATTCCAGCAAGGAGAGGGAGGGATCTTTCATTATTGCCAGGAGAAGGTGAAAGTCCAGGTTCCCCACATAGTCCTACTTGATACTGCCTTACTGTCTGGCAGAGATGAAAGTCCCAACCCCCTACTTGGTCTTCTCTGATAGCATCTGCTGGGGCTTTGGGATGCCTCATTACACCCTTTCCTGGGTGGAAGTCTAGGCTCCCCCACTGACCATTGCTGGCATGGATGTCGGTGAGGCCACAGTTCTCGCGGAGGTGTTTGGCTGGAGTAGAGCGGTTATTGTCTAAGAGTTTTCTATCATTGCTAGGCTGCCCCTTTCCTGGTCCTTTGCCTAGAGTAAGCAGACTTTTGTCAGAGGCTTTTTCATCTGCCCCTGGGGGCATTTCTGAGTTGCTGGCTATTTGAGCTCTGAGTTGGGATAAGATGCAAGCAAGCAAACAAGCAAACAAACAAAAACACCAGAGAACTCACCATCTTATTATTCCTTGGGTCCCAAGGCCCCTAGCTGATCTGCCTTCTTCTCTCCAGCTTTCAGAGTCTTCTTATGTTTGTTTTAGGTACAGTGTCCAAGGTGTGTAATTGTTCACAGTGAGAGGAGTAAGGAAACATATGTCTGCTCCCTTTTCCCAGAAACAGAAGTCCTTGGAGACATTATTTTAAGATAAATGTCTTTCAGTGAAAAAGTAAAATGGAGATGTTGGTGGGGCTAGGATGTAGGGCAAAGAAAAGGTGATCCCCCAAAGGGTACAGACAACCAGCTATACTTTGAGTCTACTGAAAGGAATCAGGACAAGTTCACGAAGATGTAGCCCACCTAAAGGCACCCGTGGCCACTTCGAATCTGAGAGGCACAGAAAATCTGGTGACTGGTGTAGTTCTTTAACATGATATATTTCATTTATGAGAGTTATCCTCCTCTTTCACAGTTTTTTAAATATCTTTCTCCCACTGGACAGAAAGCACCATTGTACTAGGTACAATGCCTAGTGCGTTAACCACTGTAGCTGAGCTATTATAGGTTCTCCCTCTGTTTATCTGTCTGTGTTGAATTGGAATTAAATGGAAGAGTTTATAATCTTGTAATGCATGCTTTAAAAAATACTTTAAGATACCATTCTTTAATAATTGTCATTCACATAAGGATTCTTAACCTTCCTACATTTTCTCTTCCGTCTCAAAGGGAAAATCCTCAGCTCTTATCTCACTTACTTTAGGCTTGTACACAACTGTCTTCAGCTTGCTCAGAACTCAAACCTCTTTTTAAAATTTTATTTATTTATTTATTTTTGAAGTATAATTGATGTACAATATTATATAAGTTACAGGTATACAATATAGTAATTCACAATTTTAAAGGTTATACTCCATTTATATCTATTATAAAATATTGGCTATATTCCCCATGTTGTACAAGATATCCTTGTAGCTTATTTTATATCTAATTGTTTGTACCTCTTATTCTCCTACCCCTATATTGCCCCTCCCCTCTTCCCTCTCCCCACTGGTAACTACTAGTTTGTTCTCTATATCTATGAATCTGCTTCTTTTTTGTTATATCACTAGTTTGTTGTATTTTTTAGATTTCAGATATAAGTGATATCATACAGTATTTGTCTTTCTCTGTCAGACTTATTTCACTTAGCATAATACCCTCCAAGTCTATCCATGAGCATGTTGGGAAAAAGGAACATTTGTACACTGTTGGTGGGAATGTACATCGGTGCAGCCACTGTGGAAAACAGTATGGAGGCTTCTCAAGAAACTAAAACTAGAACTACCATGGGACCCAGCAATTCCACTCCTGGTTATATATCCAAAATTAAAAATAATAATAAAAACACTAATTCGAAAAGATACTTGCACCCCAGTGTTCATAGCAGCATTATTTACAATTGCCAAGATATGAAAGCAACCCAAGTGTCCATCAACAGATGAATGGATAAAGAAGATGTGATGTGTACAGCTATCTATCTATCTATCTGTCTGTCTATCTATCTATCTAGTGAAATACTACTTAGCCATAGAAAAGAATGAAATTTTGCCATTTGTAGAGCTCAAAACTCTTAACTTCCTTCATAGCTCTGGACTACCTTCACCAACTTGAGTTCATTTTAGTTCTATAGCCTAAGCAATCACTGGACTCTGTATTGGAGGGAGACCTGCAGCCCCACTCCAGTCTTTTCTTCCTACTTTTGTGGATCTTCTAACTATATGGCCAAAGGAGACAGTATATGGCTGTAGATTTGAGGTTTCATGCTAATATTTATTTCTCTGGATATTTCCCATTTAGAAAGATAGCAGATGTTTGCCCACTTAAAGAGTGAATAGTTTCCCTCTAACAAGGTGTCTTCAGCTGTTATCGGCCCATGGAAGCCTAAATGTGATAATATTCTCCTATCATTTTTAGTTGTCTCTGGTTTCTGCAAATTTCATGATGGTTTACTGGTAGACAATCTTCTTCTTCCAGTTAGATTCCTATCTTATATCAGAACCTAGTTTTTAAAATAACATTTAAGCTGTGTGCGTTACTTACCTTGACTCTTAGCTTGCCAGCTAAGGCTGCCACAAATCAGGGCATACCTCATTTTTCATTGGCTGATTTAGAAGGGCAGCCCAGATGGCATCAAAATGTGTTGTAAGCCTGAGAAATCCTGATAGCTAATAAAGTATCACGTTAAACGTTGGTTTCATTTTAGGGAAATTCAATATACTGAAACTCTAACTCATTGGAAAGATGTTTTTAAAGAGTGACTATTCATTAAGACTTTGGGCTGGGATTGTTGACTATTCTAATCCATCACACTGATTTCCATCATACCTTCCTCTTCTTGCACTATTTCTGTCCAAACTGTAGCACAGCACCAGGCATTTATGAATAGTTGGTAAATGTAAAGTCAACAAATAAATGGAATGAACATATGAATGAATAAGTAACGGACTAACTGAATGAATGGATGCATAAGTGAAGTAATGTCCAAATGAGTGAATCATACACTATATGCATCTGTCTGTTGTAGCTTCCAGTTTCTATGTTTAAGGACGAATCATTTCAGGCCCACAGGATGCTTTGTTAGATTACACTAGATGAAATTATTAAATAAGCTATTGCTAAATTGGTCATCTGTTCCTTGCTGGGCACTGTGCACAGTATTTTTACAATTGGCTTCTTTACGAACCCTTCACTGAGAATTTCCTCTAAAGAATAGGTCTATATCCTGAATAAAAAATAACAACAAGACAACAATATGTTCTAGATAGTCTATTTCCAGGTCATATTTTATACATGACATATTCTAGGTGAGGCAGAGCCTGGTACATGCCAGGCCTGTTACCAGGCACAGGACATGGAGTGATGAACAAGATACACAATGGCTCTGCCCTCATGGAACTTATATTCTAGGGAGGGAGACAAACCAGATAGTAAATAGTAGTCAGTTGTGATGAATGCTAGGAAAGAACCAAGCAGGGTGCTGGGATCCAGAATAACAGGGGACCTCCTTTAGACTGAGTGGTCTCTGAGGAGGAGACATTTAAGCCAAAAGTCTCCATTTTCAAGTGGGTCACAGGGGCCGTCATGTCTGACTTTCCAAATTTCCACCTCATCAGCACTTGTTAGACTTAACATTACATATCTTCTTCTCACAGTGGTCCCACAGGACACCAGTCAACACTCTGCAGAGGGTGTTGACTTTCCAAAATACGTGTGCTCTTCTTTATTGTATTTTCTGCCCTTTTCTGCGCTTCCCTGGAGGGATAATTCTGCTTCTCATTAATGGAAAGCTTCATTTGAAATCTTGGTAGTTGTTGAGTAACTGCCACCTCTTGATATCTTGTATAAGATGTTAATTATAAGTTCGTCTGGGGACAACTTTTCCGTATAGTAAATACAAAGAAAAACACAAAGACTGTAGGCCATGTCCACTGAATGCAGCAATTTATTTATTCATAATGTGAGTAGCAGGGCCAGTCAGAGGAACTGAGGTAGTGGGCCCAAGAAGTATTCGGCCCCCCTCTGAAAATGTGTTATTTCTTCCCTTTCCTAGATTTTGCCTTTGCCATGAGATTGAATGAACTGAATGTCTGGGCTCAGAAAGTTGCTTGAACTCTCTCTGCCCATTTCATATGCATTAACAAAAAGAGATAACTGATATTAAAAGTGGAGGTGGGTAGCATAGGTGCAAAGCTAATGTAGAATTTTTCTGGTTAGATGAAATTTTTAAAACAAATTGCAATCTGTAAGTATCATAAAATTGTCTTTTTCCTGACTATCTAGCTGATGGACATAAATGTACACACATATACAGATATTTATGCAAATAACCATGAACATATATGTTCGTATGCATACAGACCCATTTGTGTAACATAGATGCTTGCCCTTGGGGCTAACAGCCAAAAACTATTCATTCTTTCCATGGGAAAAACAACTTTAAAGCTCATTAATTATGCCTAAAATTTACATTTTTATTTTTATTCCAAGCTTTGATTGCAGTCTATTAATAAATGAAAATGTGCCTGCATTTTTAAGTACTTCTGTATTTCACAAGCTTTGTTTCCAAAGAGGGCAAAGCTCAGTCAACACTTTAATTTACTAAGGGAACAATCAAGGGAAAAGTCGTTATTAAATAAAGAAATTGTCTTTGAAGAAGTAGTTGGAGTTGAATAAATGTACTTAATGCCTGCTGAGGCCTTTTTCTCTTTTTCTTTCTAATTGAATTTATATTTTTATCAAACTAAAATAGAGTTTTAAAAAAATCAAAAAAACACTACAAAGCTTATAAAGCAAAAAGCAGTACCCTACCCCAATACTCCGCACTCCCAAATCATTTAATGTCTTAATTTTTTTTGAATTTATATCTGTATTTTTCAGTAATATACTTACAGTGTTTAAATTTTTTTTCAATTTTATGAATTATCTATTGAATTCAAAATAAACACAGATTTACTTCTTCCTTTACAATTTTTACACCTTTTATCGCTTATTCCTGGCTTATTCCATTGGTTAGGACTTCCTGTGTGATGTTGAAGGGACTTTGCCTTGTTCTTGATCTTAGGGGTAAAATTACGTTAATGCCTTCATTACGAAGTATGATGTTAATTGTAGGGTTTTGTAGATTCCCTTTGTCAAGTTGAGGAATTTCCCCTCTAGTCTCAGTTTGCTGAATTGTGTTTGTTTGCTTGTTTTAATCAATGGGTATTGAATTTTATCAATTTTTTTCTGTATCTCTTGAGAAGATCATATGACTTTTCTATTTTGTTTTGCTGATATGGTGCATTACAATAGTTAATTTTAAAATGTTAAGGTAACCATTGGACCATGATGTATGATTCTTTGTAAATGTTCTGGATTTGAGTTGTTAATATTCTGAAAGAATTTTTGTGTCTATGTTTACGCAATATCAGTTTTTAGTTTTCTTTTCATGTAATATCTTTATCGGGTTTTGGTATTAGGATTCTGCTGGCCTCATAAAGTATGTTGGGGAATATTCCTGTCTTCTCTAATTTCTGAAAAATTTATGTAAGGTTGCTACTAGTTTTTTTTTTTAATGTTTGATAGAATTCAATTTGAGGCCAGAGGTTTTCTGTAAGGAGGTATTTTATTATTAATCCAGTTTCTTTAATAGGTATAGGATTGTCTATAGTTTTTATTTCTTCTAGTGTCTCTTTTGGCACGCTGTGGTTTTAAAGAAAGTTTTAATTTTCATCTAATTACTAAAATTATTGGTATAAAATTATTCCACATATCCTCTTATTAGCCTTTAATATCTCTAAGAACTGTAGTGATTCTTCTTTTTCATTCCTGATATTGGTTAATTTCCACCATTTACTTCGTTGAATTTTCTCTATTTTCTATCTCATTGATTTCTGCTTATTGTTTCCCCTCCTTACTTTGGACTTAATTTGTTCATCTTATTCTAGTTGCTTATTGTGGGAACTCAGACACTGAGTTTACATTTTTATAATATAAGCATCAAAAGCTACAAATTTTCTTTTAAACACTGCTTTAGATGTTGTTTCTATTATATTACAAAGTACTTTCCAATTTTCTTTTTAATTCTATCTTTGAACCACAGGGTATTCAGAAGTGTGTTATTTTGTTTTCAAGTAATTATGGATTTTTCCAGGCATTTTAAATTATTGATTTCTAATTGAATTCCATTGTGGTTAGAAAGCATATCGTCTGATTTGAATCTTTACACCTACTGAAATTTGTAAGGGTTCCATGTGTATTTGAAGATCACGTATATTCTACCGTTGGCTGGGGTGTTTTGTAAATGGCAGTTAGGTCAAGTTGGTTGATATGATTGTTCATGTTTTCTCAGTCCTTAACTAATTTTCTGTGTACTTGCTCTATCACTTTTTGAAAGATGAGGGTTGAAATCTCTGACTAAGGTTATAGATTTGTCTGTTCCTCCTTGTAGTTATATCAGTTTTTGCTTCAAGTGTACTGAAGCTCTGTTATTAAGCACATAAACATTTAGGAATGATAAATTCACCCCTTAATCATTATAAAATGTACTTCTGTATCCCTGGGTGGCAGTTCTTTGCTCTGAAAGCTATTTCATGTGATATTTATATAACCACTCCAGCTTTCTTTTGATTAGTTAGCATGGTATCTTTACCTTTAGCCTATACGAGTATATTTTAAATGGGTTTCCCATTCCCCATCCCCACACTTCAGCAGCTGCTGCCTGGCACTGGGTGAAGACTTGCATCCCTCAGAGGCCCTATCTTTCTGTGCTCCTGCCGTGCCTTCAACCGGGATCTTCTGAATTCCAATCTATAATGGCAGCTCACTCATGACCATTAATTGTCAGCAGTTTAGCTGGCTTTATCCTCCTCCTGTTTCTGGTGGGTTACCTCTTCTGATGCTCTATCAGGAATGAAAGCGGGCATAAATCTCTTCACTGCTGCAAAGGGCTTTATTTCCTTCTGGATTTTAGTTCATTCAGGTTTCCTTGTACTCTCAGCTCGATAATGTGTTCAAAAGAACTATGATTTTGTAGCTTATCCAACTTGTTTCATTGTCAGGTTGACGCAGTGGTCTCTTATAGCTGTCTACATCCTAACCAGAAGTCAAAACTTGAATTTTTATTATGGAAGGAGGAAACCCAGTTCTCTTATTTCCCACTGCCCCTGGAATCCTCACAGCTCTTAACATATATACCTCCTATCTTTCCTACATAGGTCTGTCAAAATTTTTTGGTTGAATCAATATTTTTTCTCACATCATTTTAACTGTGTAACTGTTGTTTGTTACTGAACCACAATTCCTTCCTTTTAATGGACTTAATGATTTCTCCAGGACTTAATGATTAGCGATGAGAATACAGAAAGTTCAGTAAATGAAAAACAAGAGTTCAGATTCTCATAGGGTCTTATAAACTCTACCAAAATTGCAAAAATTTGCTAAATCTTATTATTCTCTACATGCTCAAACACATCAAGAATCCTATTGATTCCATTTTCTCCTGGAGCCTTTCCTCCTGGGGCCCTCTGTTCTGTTCTGTTCTGTTCTAGAACAGTTGTGCCATGCCCAGTGCACAGCTGACAACCTGGGATTCTAGTTCACCTCCTCCCACGAGAGGAAAAGATTGTTGCCCCAATTCTTTGTCTTATTTTTTCTTGGTTTATTCTCTTGTTTGGTGCAGGACAGACACAGTAGCTGCCTGACCAACAGAGCATGAGAGGTAAAAAAAATTTAAGTCTTCATGTACTTGAAAATATTGTTGGTTGGTAGCTTGGCTGACTACAGAACTCTATCAATAATTTAGAAATCATTATCCCTCTGAATTTTGAAGAAATTTCTCCTTTGCTTTCTAGCATTGCTAGAAATATTGCTGTGGAAAAGCCCCGTCCACAGCTTTTTCCTCTTTTGAAGCTTTTAAAGGATCCTCTCTATCTGTAAATGTCTGAAGTCTCATGATGAAAAGCCTTGATGAACCTTCTTCATGGACAGTATTAATCTGGAAACCCATCTACTTCAGTCCTGGATTTTTTCCTTTATTCTTTTTTTCATACTTTCCTCTTCTAATTTTTTTCTATTTTACCTTCTCTAACACTTGCTATTTGGTTATTGGAGCAGGTTTTCTCTTTTTGATTCCCTTCTTGATCCTTCTGATCTACCTCAGATAAATGAATGAAGGTCAATTACAATAAAGGAATGAAGGTCTATCATTCATTTATTGTAATTTACCACATGCTACGTCCCAGACACTTTGCTAAGCACTTCAGCTATAAAGACAGTAAGACGCAAGTACTGTCCTCAGATCCTGACATAGAGGAATTCATAATCCAGTGCAGGGTACAGGCATATAAATAAGTAAACTGGATACAACATGCCACGTGCAATGATGAAAGGGGTGTGGAGCAGTTTCCTGGAGGAACTGACATCTGAACTGAGTGATAAAGAATGAATAGGAATGAGTTGAGCAGAGATGGGTGGAGCCAGGTTCAGCAAGAGCAAAGAAAAGGCACAGAGTAAGGAAAACCATGGTGTATATGCTGGACTCTTCAAGCAATTAGTGTTTCTGGAAAGTAGGGCAGAAAGCTGGAAGGGGTGGATGGTGGTGGTATCTGCCCTTTTAAGCAATATGAATTTTATCTTAAAAATACTGGGTAGTTTGGGAAAATGGGATTAATTACTTCCCTTTTAGGGCTCTCTTCTACCAAAAATATATATTTCTACAATGACATTATAGCATTCTCTGTAACAGCAAGCGATTGAGAACAACCTACTTATTGGTTAGAAATAGTTAACTAAACCTTAGACCATTCAGACTATTAAATATCAGGCAGTCGTTAAAAGAACAAAGTATCTTCATAAGGAATGAAATGGAAAGACCTCCAAGATATATTGTTAAATTAAAAAAAAATAAGATGAAAGAACAACATGCATGGTTTGATTCATTTGTGTAAGAAAACAACAACAGCACAGGATTCTTTCTCTCCATTTTGCTTATCTCAGTTCTGTTGTCAACAAGTCCATGCGCACAATGCACAGTGAGGCAAAACAAACTGAAACGCTGGAGTTTGGAGCAGAGAAAGGTGTGTTGCAGGACTAAGCAAGGAGAATGAGTGGCTCGTGCTCAAAAGCCCAAAACTCCCCGATGGTTTTCAGGGAGAAGTATTTATCGTAAAGTTGGAGGTGAGAGCTGCAGGGTGTGTGACTTTCTTCTGATTGGTTGATGGTGAGGTAACAGAGTGGTGTTCCAGGAATCTCAACCATCAGCCTTCTGGTTTCAGCCAGTCCCGGGTCTCAGCTTGTAGTTACCATCTTTCACCTGGGTGGGGCCGTAGTTCCTGCAGAAGAACTCAAAGATATTGTTATGTGTATCCCTTGTGGAGGAACCAGGACCTTGCCCCATCACTGCACTATTGTTTCTTGACTGTTCCTCCTTTGTTTCTGCATTCCCTCCCTTCCCTAATTAGCAACTGTTTGAATCTGCTAATTTGGAACTCAGGGAAGGTCAGGGAGGCTAGATGAAGCTTATTTCCTACAAACAAGAAATGGGGGACACAGAAAGGCTTTTGTGCCCAGGAGCCCCACAGGGCCCTGCTCCGTTTCAGTAGCAGACATGGGAGAAGGGGGGAGTCTGAGAAATACTCAGGAGGTAAAATTGATAGGTCAAGATGGTTGATGTAGACAGGAGGTAAAAGAGATGAAAATCAAGGATGACACCAAGGTGACACCAAGGTTCTGGCTGAGATAACTGTATAATGAAGTACAGAAAATAAAAGAACAGGTTCGTGGAGAAGGTTTAATTTTTTTGGACACGTTGAGACTGAGCTGTCTGAGACACCTGGGCAGAATTGCGTGCCCCTGATGGCAATTTTGGGGAGAAGTCTGGCTTGGAGAGCTGGAGTAGAGAGTAATGGACATGTAGTGGTACCTGGAATTCAGAACATGTTCATGTACCAAAACAGAATATACATGACTCCCAGAAACCCTCAGATAAGTGGCTGCCAGTGAGGGGAAATTAGAATCGACGACGCCACCTTCTTCTTTTTCTCCTCCCCCTTCCTCCCCTTCTTCTTCTGTTACTGAGTCCGGGCTCATACTGCTCACTGCACGACAGGCCAATAAGAGACAAGTTGTGGGGACAAGGAATAGTGACTTTATTCAGAAAGCCAGCAGACCGAGAAGATGGTGGACTAGTGTCCCAAAGAACCATCTTACCTGAGTTAGAATTCAGGCTTCCTTTATACTAAAAGGGGAGGGGATGTAGTTGATTGTTACAAACTTCTTGGTGTCAGAATCCTTTGTTCTTGCAGCTGTCCACATAGGTCAGGTCCTGATGTTCCTGTAAATCTCCAACAAGACAAATGTTATCTGTGTTCTGCAACATTTTATCTCTATATGAATGGAAGAGTGTTATACCTTTAAAGGTCAGAGCCTTGAGAATGGGCTCTCCTGTATATTTCAGGCTATAGGTAACATTCTTAACTTGTAGCAAAAGCAATAGAATACAAAGGTTAAAGTAAAAGTAACAGATCCAATATGGAGTCAGATTTGTTCTTCCCTATTATACTTCCTCTTCTTTTTCACATATAAATAGACTAGAATATGATAGGGACAAACGCCCACTAGTCCTTCCCATTATAATTAGTAGCTGAAACTAATCAGCTCAGGACCATCCCAGGTCCTAGGGCTCTTTTGTGTGTAAGTAGCCCCAAGCTAGAACACTGTCACCAGGCAGCCAGCATTGGGCCTAGTGAGCAGACACACAGGTACTAGCCCAGGTTGTGTGGGTGGAGCCTAACCCAGTGAAGGCTGAGCCCTTGGGTTCCCCATTTCTCCAGGAAGGTAGCACATTGGGGACTGAAAGAGCACTTGCGTTTCCTAGAACCACCCCTGGTAAAAACTGTCTTAGGTCAGGCTTCCTGGAAACAGACTCTAAGACAGAGGTTTGTGTGCAGGAGTGTTCTTGAGTTATTATATAAATTTGTCGGTCTTTGTCCCAGGTTCCTGGCATAGAGCTTCAAAAACCCTTGTAATTTCCGGAGCCTTAGGAGTGTCTTTGTTATGCTAACGAGGTGACTCAGGATGGGCCCCTAGAGCTTCAGGGTGAGGACTGGTTACTAGAAAGACCAACCATGTGATTAGAGGGCTGGGGTTTTGAGCCAGCCAGACTTCCAGGAGGGGAGGGGGGCTGGAGAATGAGTTTAATCAATCTCACCTATATAAGGAAACTTCCTAAAAACTCTGGACCAAAGCTCAGTGGAGCTTCCTGATTGGTCATCGCACATCATAAATCAGACATCCATGTGCCAGGAGGGTGACGCACCCTCATCTCATGAGGAGAGGGCATAGAAACTCTGTGTTCCTTCCCAGACCTCGCCCTATGCATCTCTTCATAAAAGATACACATCAGTGCCTTGATCCTGAAGGGTATTTTGGGGTGGTAACCACAGCATTCAATATACCAGCTCAGTTACATACAACTGTCTACGTCCTGAACATTCATGCTTGGATTATTAAGCATCTACACTCTACATCTTTTCCCCATAGTCTGAAATAAAGTCAGCACCTTTCCTTGCTCTCTCTATCAAAGGATGCTGAGCCAGATTCTCCTCAGAAAGAATGTGAATGATTGCTGCAAGTTTTTCTTACTTATAAGCCAGCCATAGTTGTGTTGATAAAAGAATGTGATTCTTCGTGTAGCCTTTGAAACTTAACTTTCCAATTAGCTGCATATTACTGTAGTTCATTTGTTTTGACTGCTACATGATATCTGTTTGTCTGACTATATTACAGTTTATTCATCTGTTTCCCTATTGATGGCATTTGGGATTGTTTTCATGGTTTTGCTAAGTCACGGTGCTGTGTGCATTGTTTATACATGTCTCCTGTACATGTGCAAGAATTTCTCAATATAAGCTGAGGATGCATTGCTGCATAATAAATAGATTAACTTAGACGAAAATGCCAGTTTTCCAATTGACAGCCCCATCAGCAAAGTAAAAGAAAGCCTGTGAATTCACATCTCCTCTGACACTTGGTATTGTCCAACACTTTCTGATTTTTGACAATTGGATGGGTCACTGTGGTCCTGGTTTTCATTTCCCTGATCTCTAATGGTGTTGAGTATCTTCTCAGACATTTATTGGCCACATTGCTTTGGAAAAATGTCTATGTGTCTTGCCGACATTTAATTCCTTCTTGCATCTTAAACCTTCCCATTAAGATCACTTTCTTTCATCCTGAAGTTCCTCCTTCAGTGTTTTCTTTAGAGAGGTACTGCTGGTGACAAACTCCTTCCACTTTGGTTCTGGAAATGTCTTTATCTTTGCCCTCATTCATGAAAGATAGTTTCATCTTGAATAGAATTCTAGATTGGCAGTTACTCTCTTTCAGCTCACTGAAGATATCACTCCACTGTTTACAGACTTCTATTCTTGCTGTTCAGAAGTTAGCTGTCAGTGTAATTGTTGCTCCTTCAAAAGCAATTGTGTTTTCCTCTGAGTGCTTTTTGTATGTAGATAGATAGATGGATAGAAATAGACAGATGATCTATCTCTAGCTATATATGTTTTGTATCATATAAGACAATATTAATGTAGGTATTGACAGACGCTTCATCTTGTAAACAGATGATGTAAACTAATGGTATTATTAAATATAGTACAGTACTGTAAGTGTGTTTTCTCTTATGATTTTCTTAACAATGTTTTCTTTTCTCTAGCTTACTTTATTGTAAGAATACAGTATATAATACATACAACATACAAAAGATGTGTTAATCGACTCTTTATGTCATCAGTAAGACTTCTGATCAACAATAGGCTGTTAGTAGTTAATTTGGGGGGGAGTCAAATGTTATGAGTTTAGGGTTTCCCTGGTGGCTCAGTGGTTAAGAATCCTCCTGCCAGTGCAGGGGACACAGGTTCGATCCCTGGTCCGGGAAGATCCCACATGCCACAGAGCAACTAAGCCCATGCGCCACAACTACTGAGCCTGCGCTTTAGAGCCCGTGAGCCACAGCTACTGAGCCTGTGCACCACAACTACTGAAGCACACGCGCCTAGAGCCCGTGCTCCACAACAAGAGAAGCCACCGCAGTGAGAAGCCTGCGCACCGCAACGAAGAGTAGCCCCGCTCACCATAACTAGAGAAAGCCCGCGCGCAGCAACGAAGACCCAACACAGCCAAAAAAAACAAAAAACAAAAAACAAAGTTACGAGTCGATTTTCAACTGTGCAGGGGCTTGGTGCCAATAACCCTCACATTGTTCAAGGGTCAACCATATATCATATACAAAAAGATTCATTTTAAGGAATTGGCTCCCCCAATTATGAAGACCAGCAAGTCAGAAATTTACACGGTGGGCAGATTGGCTGGAGACCCAGGAAGAGTCTATGCTGCAGTTCAAGTTGTCTGCGGCAGAATATTTTCTTACTTGGGGGCAGTCTGTCTTTTGTTCTCTCAGGTGTGCAAATAAGTGGATGAGGCCCACCCACATTATGGAGGGCAATCTTCTGTACTCAGAGTCCACCAATTTAAATGTTAATCTCATCCAGAAATACTCTCACTGAAACATCCAGCATAGTGTTTGAGCAAATATCTGGGCAAAGTGGCTCAGCTAATTTGACATATAAAGTTAACCATCATAATAGTTGAAGAAAAGGGGGCTTGGAAGGGTTCAGTGATTTGCCCCCAGTTTCAACTCACACAGCCACGGTCAGGGAGGGGGAAATTTCCCCTTCTACCCCTCTTGAGTTCTTATGGCTGGACTAATAATAAAATTGACACAAGACAGGTTAACAGGAGAAAAAGAAACAAATTTTCATTCATGTGCATGGGAGTCTTATGGAAATGGGACCTAAGAAGCGGCCAAAGCAGGCAGCATTTATAATTTTTTTTTTTTTTTTTCGGTACGCGGGCCTCTTGGCCTCTCCCGCTGCGGAGCACAGGCTCCGGACGCGCAGGCTCAGCGGCCATGGCTCACGGGCCTAGCCGCTCCGTGGCATGTAGGATCTTTCCGGACCGGGGCACGAACCCGTGTCCCCTGCATCGGCAGGCAGACTCTCAACCACTGCGCCACCAGGGAAGCCCCTTTTATACTTTTTAGACAAAGAAACAATAAATTTGTGAGGAATCGACAGGACAAAGAAACTCAGGTTTTGGGTGCTCAATTAGTGAAGAATCTAAACAGAGTTTGGGCTTGGGGTAGTAAATAAGTCATGAGGTTTGTTTATACAGGCTTCTTGGCCCAAATTCCCTATTTCTGGTGATAAGGGTGTCTTTCTACCTCCAAATTCAGGGAGTGCACGTTTCACATGAGATTTATTTCCTGCTTTCAGAGAGACAGAAAAGAGGGTCAGAGTATCCCTCCTACGTTGGCCGTTTCTTAAATAATTTTAATTCAAAATAATCCATATGCCATGTGGCATATCTGGGGGCTGCCTGCCCTTGGACCCAACACTGTTATAGTACTATAGAAATTGTTCTCCAGTGAGGGGTAGATAAGAGACTTTTACCGAGAGGAGGGGAGTCCATGAGGGCAGGACCGTGAGCCTGCAGTCAGCAGGCGTGGGTTCCACTTCTCACTTTGCCACATACCAGCTGTGTGGCTGTAGGGAGGCCAGTTTACCCCTTACCTTCCATTCTCTAATCTACCCTCTAAGTGTACTCATATCTGCCCTCTATAACATTGTGGCGATTAAATGAGATGACGTTAAGCAGAGTACTCGCCACTTTTAACACACTCAGTCATTGCTAACCAGTATATAGTTTCTAAGATAAGACACCTTGCAAGCAATAAACACTGCAATTCACAATGCAATAGATATGTCATCTCTAAGAATCTGTCTTGAGAAAGATGTGCAAACGCTTGAAGAGTGTGTGAATCGGCCCCGAGGTGCTTGGCCACCATCTGCTTGTTTACATACATGGATTTTTTTTTTTTTAATTTCTTCAGAAATTTTGATTTTGCCTGATTTTGCCTCTGTGTATCCACGTGTAAATTTGACATCACAACCTGCATGTCTCAGAGACATCTACCATCTAACACCTAATATGAGTTGTTGGTTTTCCCTGTGGGAATTGTACTCACAATATTCCCACAGCTGTTGCTCCTGCACAGCCTCCCCATCTCAGGAGATGGCACGCTGCCAGATGCGCATCTGGGAGCCCAGAAGTCATCCTTGACTTTTCCTTTACCTGAAGCCCACATCTAACCCGAAGCAGACTTTGTCGATTCTATCTCCAAAACACGTCTCAAGTTCATCCATGTGTCTCTGTCTTGCCTGCCGCCATCTTGACCCTGGCCATCCATATTGCTTCCCTGGACAACTGGTTACAGTGTGCACATGGTCTCCCAGCACCCAGTCGACTCTGCTGCCATCAAGAGGAGTCGTCTCAAATGTAAACTGAAACCTAACATTCACTAGCTTAAAATTCTTCCGTGGTTCCCCATTATCCTTAGAGTGGACCCCAAGGTCCGGCACGATTGGCCTCTGGTCTATAGATCCACGCGCGTCTTCCTCACGACAGCCCTTCCTCACTAAGCTCCAGGCATGCTGTTTTCTGTTTTCCTTTTCCTTCTTCAAACCTGCTAGGGCTTTCTTTCGACCTCAGGCCTTTGCACATGCTGCTCCTGCTGCCTGGAACTTTCCCCTGCATCACGAGGCTGGCTCCTTCCAGCAACCTTGTTTCAGCTGAAATGTTACCTCCGAGATTCCAGGTCAGTCACCTCATCTAAAGGAACCCCTCCTCCAAGCCACCTCCCCAGCAGACAATCTCCCCTTCCTGGCTGCTTCCTGCACAACACTTATCACAACTGACAACCTTTTAAATCACTTGTCTATTTATTCCTATTTCGTCTGGTCTTTCTTACTAGAGTAACATTTGGTAAGAGTAAGGATCATTTCTGCCTTGTTCACCATTACATCTTCAGTGCCAAGCACGGGAGCTGGTGCTCAGTAAACACCGAATTAATGAAAAAATGAGGATCTTTTTTAAAAAAAAAGTTAAGTCGTGCTCCTGAATCACAGGCTTAGAATCAATGCTTCTCTAACTCCATGAGTTTCCATCATAGGTTTGTTTGATTTTATGAGAGTGGCTCGCCTCTCTTTCGTGGACGTGTGGGAGGGGTAATCGACGTCTATAGACCCGTTCCTAGTCATTCCTGTCCTTATTACAGTTTTCCTAACTCCCAGCTCTTTTTAAATACAAGTGGGCAGCTCGCGCTCTAAAAGAATCTTCTATTGTGAATCTTTGTTTTTGGTAAATGGAATGACTTGTTGCCTAATTTCTTCTGGGCTAGCTTAGAGTCAGGTATACCTGAATTGCATACATTTGTATTAGAAAAACTTAGAAATTCCTTTGACTTTGTGCAGTGACTCGCAGCAGCCCTTAGCGGGCCCACTTGATGGCCTTGGGTGCTCTGTTTCTTCCTTGATCTGCAGGGCTCAGCCAGACTTTCTCATCCAGTTCCCAAGACACACGATTAGCCCAGCCCAAGAATGACATTAGGTTTCTCCCCCAGAGAGTCATTTCTCTGCTAACTGACATGCCAAGAAAGGCAACGAGGCTTTGACACAAAGGAAAAATAAATATTCGTGACAATAGGAGAAGACTTTGTGATCACTTACAGTGAATCGTCATCTGACTCACTGCGGACTCTTTATGCAAATCCATTAACCCACCCCGTACCCCTGCACCCCCGCTAGCCCTCAGATGCCAGGCCCGTGCCACCTGCAGGCCGTCCCTTCCTAGCACCCCCGTTCCTCCGCCCTGCCAGTGCTCAGCCTCACCCGCTCCCGCCACACCCTGGACCCTTCGGCTGACTTTCCCACCAGGTTTGATGCGGCACTTGGCTCCCCCGTCAGCACTTTGGACCTTGGCTTCCTCCGCAGCTCCTGGCCTCTGTCATTCTATTTGCTGGCATCTCCCACGGACAGGGATAAGTAGTGCCCACCCCAGCTTGCCCCCACCTCATACCACTCCTGCACACTCTGCTTGCTCAGCTGGGGCCCCTACTGGACAGGCTCCGCCCACTCTGCAGAGGCTGGGGAACTGGAGAAGACTTTATCAGAGCCGTTCTTAACGTGACGGAAGATATAAAAAGAACATGCTGTTTCTTGGTGCTTCAGAACTGCCCAGAGAAGAAAAGAAGGTAAACCTTAGTGCTGGGGAGCAAGATTTCTTACTTAACTGTAACTCTGCACGGCCCAGACCCATCAAATGTCCCCCAGCTGTTGCAGGCCCTTCCATCCCAGAAGGGGGAGGAGTTTCAATATCAACGCCACCAAGGGCCTGACGAGCAGCCAAACAGCGTTAACACCCCCTACGGCAGTTGGCCCTGTGGTTCAACAGGCATTTACTGAATACCAACAAGGTGCCAGGCCCTGTGCTGGTGACAACCACGTTAAAGACCCAGTCTTTGCCCTCAAGGAGCTCATAGTCTGGTAAGGGACTCATATGACAAAGCAAACACATTATGACGAGACCAATTGTACAAAGAATTATCGGCACACAAAGGAAGGGGTCGTGCACTTTGCCTGGCGGTATGGATCAGGGAAGGCTTCCCAGAGGAGGTGACATCTCAGCTGGCTCTTGAAGCCCCAGAGTTTTTCAGAGAGAAGAAAACTGAGGGAATGGCATCACTGAGGCACGGAAGCAGGATGGTCCCAGTGAGTTCCTGGGAAGGTGAATTGTTCAGTGTTGTTCAGTCCATGAGGAAAGGAGAGGACAGAAGTAGAAGAAGCTGATGGACAGGTTACAGTCAGAATAAGAGATGTGTAAGGAGCTGGGACTTCATGTACGGGGAATAGGGAGGAGGGGACTTCAGGATTTTAAGCAGGACAGTGACGCAAGCAGGTCTGGGTTTTAGAAAAACCCCTCTGTCAGCAGCAGGGGAAGAGGTTAGGTGGCTGGGGGCAGGATGGGGCCGAGAAAGAGAAGCTGACATGGGGCAGGAAGAGCAGCCTGGAGGCTGCCGCCTTGGTTCTGCTGTGCAGCGGTGAGCGCCTAATGCAGGCGGTGATACTGAAAGTGATACAGCGGACGGAGCCCAGGAACAGCCTGCAAACAGAAATGGAAGCACGTGATGATGGCTTTACAGCGAACAAACAGCAGATGGGAAACAGAGAACAACGTCATCCCACCTGCCTTTTGTAAATTGCTTGTGTCTCTCAGGACATATTGATGCACGTCATTGTTTTGTTTTGGAGTTTTTGGTTGTTGTCCATTTGCTTTTTGAAACAATCTCAAAGTTACAGAAAAACTGCAAACACAGAAGAAAGAACTTCCCCCATAAACCACTTGAATAAGTTGTCAACATGATGTTCCGTCAGCCCTGAACTCTAGTGTTTTTCCCATAAACAGGATATTTTCCTCTAAAACCACAGTACAACCACCAAAATCAGGAAATTAACATTAGTGCGTTACCACTGTCTGACCTTCAGACCTCATTCAGGTTTTGCTAATTTTCCCATCATGTCGTTTAGGGCAAAAAGGACACAGTCCAGGGTCACACATTGCATTTCATCATCATGTCTCGAGGTTCCTTCAGTCTGGAACAGTTCCTCAGGCTTTCCTTGTCTTTCACGACCTTGGCACTTTGGAGATTTTCTATTAGTTATGTTGTAGAATGTCCTTGGGTGGGCTCTCACTGTTGGAGAAGGGAGTTAGTCCTTCACGGTGAGATTCAGGTCCTGCATCTTTGGCTGGGATATCCCAGAAGTGATGCTGCGGTCTTCTCATTGACTACTATTGGGTGGAGTCTCACGTCCAGTGCGGTGGTAGAGCTGAGGATCCCTCCTAGGCCCTTTGAGTCTAGTTCTCTGACCTCAACGTCACATAGCCTATGTCCTGATGGTCTCCCAGAGACATGTAGGTATTCCAAGAAATAAAAATTATTACTCAGATTAAAAATGTGTCTGCAAGGAATGTAATTGTAATAATAAAAATGCGCTTTGGCTACTGATTCCCAGAAGATCCTGATGTCCCTGAGGGCTCCCTAAAAGAAATACACGGACTGCATACCCGTGGGCATCACCAGGGTGCAGGCATCCTCCCTCCAGCTCTTCCTTACTCCCTCCATCAAGGGTTCAGTCAGAGAGAAAAGAGGATGAGCCCTTTTGCTCTTCCAGCAGAGGATGCCTTTGCTTAAGATTTACCCTGGTAGGGGCCACCATTCAAGGCCTTTTCTGGAATGTCCTGGGTAATAGTTTGAGCTCTAAGAATCTAGAGGAGCATTACTCAAAGCATGGGGGTGGCAGCAACATCCCCGGGAGCTTGTTAGACATGCCAATTCTGGAGTCCCACCCAAACCACTTGAAGTAACGTTTTGGGGATGGAGCCCAGGCTTTCCAGGTGATTCATGTGCTCACCTGTTCTAGAGCTCTGGTCTGGGGCCTGAGATCCTACATTTCTACCGAGCTCCCAAGTGGTTCTGAGGCTCCTGCTCTTGAGGCCACAATCTGAGTGCCAAGCCTGGGACCTCTGCAATCAGAATCCGCATTTTAATCAGATCCAACAAGGCTCAAATGCCCATTAAATTTGGAGAAGCACTGCCCAGAGCTCTCTCTTCTGAGCTGCATCCACAGCGTTTGAGGCAAGTCAGGAAACAAAATGTCTCTCTGAGTCACTTTGCTGCTGATTGAAGTGAAAATAAATAGGTACCTAAAGTACATATCTTTTCTAGGTTGATCAAGTATCATAAATTAATTGGGGATTAAAATTTTAAGAATTTCATACCAAACTGGGACCTTTGCACATGCTCTTCTCTCTCTGGAATGATTTCCCCCTCTCTTCTTCTCCTGGATAATCATAAGATCTTGGCTCAAAATGTCACTTTCTCAGGAAGGTATTCACTGACTGCTGACGGAGGCCAAGTCCCATGGGATGTGCTCCCTTAGCACCATGAGTCTTAATTTTACAGAAGCTCATGCCTGTCTCCTCTTTTGTAGGTGCGTGGGAGTAGGTACCATGTCTCATTTTGCTCACTTTGTTTTACCCCCTAGCACCATGCCTGGCCAACAGTAGACTCTCAATATATATCTGTTGAGTGCAAGAGTATAGTAGGAGCCTCTAAGATAAGCCCTAACGATTCCCTCCTCCTGGCAGTCATGCTGGTGTGTAAATTCTCTCCTTTTGAATGTGGGCTGGATATTGTGACAGAGTAATGAGCTATCGTTTCAAGACTACAGTAGACCACGGCTTTGTTTTTCATGCTTTCTCTCTCTCTCTTGCCTGTCATTCTGAGGGATAACGAGTTATGAGCTGCCGCGTTATAAGATGCCCTGTAGAGAGGTCCACGTGGCAAGGAACTCACGTCTCTGGCCAATAGCCCATGAGGAACTGAGATCTACCAGCAATATGGGAGTGAGTGTAAAAGCAGATCCTCCCTCGGTTGAGTCCTCAGATGAGACCCCAGCCCTAGCCAACACCTTCACTGCAAACTTGGAGAGACCCTGAGCCAGAGGCGCCCAGCTAAAGTGGACCCAGATTCCTAACCTAGAAACTATGAGATAATAAATGTTTGTTGTTTGAAGGCATTATGTTTTGGGTAATTTGTTACACAGAAATAGATGACTAGTACAAAGTAAACTAATGAACATTACATTAGGTGTCAGACAGTTTGCATCTACTTGCTTTAGCCCTTCCCCTAAAGATAATAGGTTATCCCTACTTTACAAGTGAAGACACAGCTGATCAGATGGACTGGTCACAGCTAGTAGTGGCACAGGCGGGATGTGAACTCATGTCTGTCTACCTGCAAAGCTGAGCTCTTTTCAACAAGCCATGCTGCCTCCACACTTAAGGCAGGGTTTTCATTTTACACCGTCTTTACCAAGGCAGAAGAGGGGAAGGAAAACTTCCCAGTTCTTTACATTCATACGGTATGAATCATGCTCAATTTTTCTATGTAGTATTAGTTCACCCTTTTTAATGAATCTTTCACAAAGATACTACAAATTGAATTTTGATTTTTTCCAACTCCCACCACCACCCACTGAGGATCCATTCTTCTGATTTCTCCAGCCTCATCCAGGGCTGGGCCGGAGTCATTTCTCAGACCCACCACCCATGACTCAGTACAGAGAATGTGGTCCTTTGGGGAGTGGTATGATAATTATGAGAATGGAAGGAGGGATGAGTCATGTACCACACACTTGATTTTATTGCTTTGTTTGATTAACTTTCTTTGATGACCAGCAGAGTCACAGGCCTGCAGAGTTGACGAGAGGAGAGAAATCATGAAAAAAAAGTGTGACAGGACTCAAGTAAGAATCCCTTTGAAATTCCACAGTAGAAGTGATAACTACAGAGGATGAGGATTGCAAAATAAATTCTTGACCGTGTATCAATACACAGGGCAGAGGAGTCTTGTCAATCTCTTTGCCGACAGGCTTAGTAACAGAGGGGACCCCCCCCCCCAGGATTTGGGAGAAAGGGGAAATCTGCTGATCTGAAGCAGCTGCTACTGGTGTGACAATTATTTGACGTCTCATGTTAATCTTTAAAATTCATGCAAAAAGATGCCATTGTGTTACATCACAAATGCACATTTGTTCAATACAAAGAGATAATGTCTTCCCCAGATTTTCAAGTACAATTTATATTCAAAGAAATTCCCCATTCCCTTTGGCTTTATATACCTCCCCGCAACTCTCCCACACACAGACACACACCCTGCATGTACGTATAGGAGGAAGTAAGAATATGCATTTTCCATAGCTTAGGTTGCTTCAGGGAAGAATTACTTTGTCAATAAAAAACAGTCTTTCAGGGACTCCCTGAACAAAATTATAAACAACCTGTTAAATTACCTAAAACAGAAAATCAATTATCAAGCTTCTGACAAAATTCCAGAGTTATGAGGTAACAGGGATTGTCCTAGAAGATTTGTTTTTTTCTTTTTTTTCTCTCTAAGCTTGTTCTACTCCTGCAGATAGCTCTGCCATTTAATACCCTCTTGGCACTAGGTTTATTTTCCTCCCTTGATTGCCTCTGAATGCAGTGTAATCCTCTTTTCTGGTTACTGTCCCTTTTAGTACAGGTAAATCAACTGTATCTAGTTGTAGGACAGATGCCACATGAAAGAAGAAGGTTACAATTGCTTTATCTGAGGCTGTCACTCACCTCTGGGGTTGAGAGGCAGACATTTGTAAGAGTCCAAGGGCTCAGATACGTGAAGGAAACAGATGGGAAACAAATGAAGCATTGAAGGGTTGAAAAATTCCAGTTCTTTGATTTTGTCTTCCTGGGAGTGGACAGGACAGAGAAATATAGAGGAATAATAGGGTTATGGGTGGGGAAAGTTTGCAATTTTTCACATTCTTCTTTGGATATGGACTAAAAGGCATTCATCTTTTGTTTTGTACTCTGACCTTTTTCTAAGTCGCTGTAGGCTTTCAAATATAAAAGTGTAATCAGGGGCCTCTAATGGATAACTCTACAATTATACATCAATTCATTTGACAAATACATATTAATACCTGCTAAATTAGGCTTGAAAGGAACTTCATGCCAAAATAACCGAAAAAGATGACATTCCACTAGAGAAGCACTCTGTGCCTTCTTCCAGATCTAAATCCCCGTAGTCGGCACGTCTGAGGGTTGGACTAGTTAAGCAAACTAACCTGCAGGATGAAATCAGAGGGGTGAACACACAATAAATAGGCAATCTTATGGGCAGTAGACAAGACCTCTGTGCAATACTTCACAAGAAAAAATTTAAAACCCAACTCACTCATTTTTCCCTTTATTCACCAAGCATTTATTGAACACCTACTGTGTGCCAGGCACTTCCCCGGCACTAGGAACAGAGAGATGAATAGGGTGCAGCCCCTGCCTTCTAGTTGCTCCCTGTCAACTAAGGAGCAGGTGTGTGCTGTTGCTCCCTGCAGGGCTGGTGAAGAGATGTGTGAGGGAGCTAGAAGGCAACTCACCACCTTCCAGAATGCTCGGATTTCTGCTGAGGAGTCGTCCCACTCCATTCCTTTATCCCTTTTGAGCACAATGAAAATTCCAGGGAAGGCTGCCGTTGCACCTTTATTAAGAAGGATTCAGGACTTCCCTGGTGGCACAGTGGATAAGAATCCGCGTGCCAATGCAGGAGACATGGGTTCGAGCCCTGGTCCAGGAAGATCCCACATGCCGTGGAGCAACTAAGCCTGTGAACCACAACTACTGAGGCCGCGTGCCACAACTACTGAAGCCCGTGCACCTAGAGCCTATACTCCACAACAAGAGAAGCCACCGTAATGAGAGGCCCGCGCACTACAATGAAGAGTAGCCCCCGATCACTGTAACTAGAGAAAGCCCGCAGGCAGCAACGAAGACCCAACACGTCCAAAAATAAATAAATAAATAAATTTTAAAAATTAAAAAAAAAAAGAAGGATTCACATGCCCCTAAACTACTATACCTTCCTTATGAAATAGAGCTTTCTTCCCCAAAGTTTGGCAAATCAAACCTGTTATTGGGGAAGTAAGTCTGAGACCAGAAGTCTTAAGAAATGCATCCATTTAGTGCTCCTGAACCTGCAAGCTCCGTCCAGAAAAACCTGACACACGTGCTCCAAGATAAATATCTCTTGAGCAGTCGGCCAGGGTTTCAACATTTATTTAATAATCTTGCTATATTCATACCATGGTGAGGTAAACGCTGTATCCCTGCACTTGGAAACTTTCAGTTGAGGTGGGGACATGAATAAATGTATTAAAATAGCAGTAAAAAAAAAAAAAAAAAAGCATTTAAATGGTACACCAGACATGGAGAAATGATGCATAAAAGGACAAAGAGGTCATGGGAAATGTAAACAGGTGGAAAGAGTTTATCAGGGAATATTTCTAAGAAGAGATGTGCTTAGAACTGGATTTTAAAAGACCACAGAGTGTGTGGAGGTAGGCTGGTGGCTGACCTCCTCTGAGGTTCCATTTCCTCATGCAGAGAATGGATGTAATGCGCATAGGTTGCAGGAGTTGCGGGAGGAGGAAATTCGATAGAAATTTCCTGAGTCGGTGCCCAAGCATTTAGGAGGCACCAATGAATATCAGATGCCCTTTCCTGTTTTATTTTATGCCACTCACATTTGTTATTGTTTAATAATAGAAATGCTGATGGAAGTAAAGAAGAGTGCACTTCTCACATTTTCTATCAGGAGCCTGAATTACTTTTAACAACAGCAGAAAAATATAGTAAAAAATTAGAAATTTAAAGGAAAATGTACAAAAAGTAATCATAAATCTATGTTAATAGGCACATTATATAAAGATTTAATGTATAATAAAGTCATATATTTATACATACAATATACACCCATTGTATGTACATATAATACGTATTCACATAACACATATTTATACACTATACAAATAAATATATATAAACACATTATATAAAGATTTAATTTTTGAGAGTTAACCTAAAGGGGGCAGAGGTATAAAAGAATAGTGTTTTATTAGGATAGTCCTAGTCTGAGGGAAGCAATGGGTCTGTGGAGGTAATGTCACACAGCGGAATCTTGAATGAGTGATTTCCAGTCACACAGAAAGGTTATTTTAACCCCATGTTAAACACCCTTCAGTAGCTAGTTAGACCCACTTAGGCTGAAGTAGATTCTAGAAACGCAATGCTGCGTTCACCAGCCAGTCATTAGCCAGAGGCGTGGTGAGGACTGAGGTTTTTGTCATCCACGATATGAGAGCTGCTGTCCCCGCCGAGTACGGCTGTCATTGCTTTATGCAGTCACAGCCCTGCCAGAGACACAGCCTCCTCCCAGAGCTTCTTTGCATCCTGGGCTGGAGACCTGGAATGGAGGAGGCCCTGCTTGGGGGCGTCTCCCAAGCAGTGTGTGCAGCCACAGTCTTGCCCCATCCAAAAGCACCGCCTTGATTATCAAGAAAGAATAGGGAGAGGAACCAAGATGGCGGAGTAGAAGGACATGCTCTCACTCCCTCTTATGAGAACACCAGAATCACAACTAGCTGCTGGAAAATCATCGAGAGGAAGACACTGGAACTCACCAAAAAAGATACCCCCATCCAAACACAAAGGAGAAGCCACAATAGATGGTAGGAGGGGCGCAATCACAGTAAAATCAAATCCCAGGGCTTCCCTGGTGGCGCAGTGGTTGAGAGTCCGCCTGCTGATGCAGGGGACGTGGGTTTGTGCCCCAGTCTGGGAAGATCCCAAATGCCGCAGAGCGGCTGGGCCCATGAGCCATGGCCACTGAGCCTGCATGTCCAGAGCCTGTGCTCTGCAACGGGAGAGGCCACAACATTGAGGGGCCTGCGTACCACAAAAAAAAATCAAATCCCATAACTGCTGGGTGGGTGACTCACAGACTGGAGAACACTTATACCACAGAAGTCCACCCACTAGAGTGAAGGTTCTGAGCCCCACATCAGGCTTCCCAACCTGGGGGTCTGGCACGGGAGGAGGAATTCCTAGAGAATCAGACTTTGAAGCCTAGTGGGAATTGATTGCAGGACTTCGACAGGACTGGGGGAAACAGAGACTCCACTCTTGGAGGGCACACACAAAGTGGTGTGCGCATCGGGACCCAGGGGAAGGAGCAGTGACCCCAGGGGAGACTGAACCAGACCTACCTGCTACTGGTGGGGGGTCTCCTGCAGAGGCGGGGGGGTGGCTGTGGCTCACCGTGGAGACAAGGGCACTGGCAGCAGAAGTTCTGGGAAGTGCTCCTTGGCGTGAGCCCTCCCAGAGTCTGTCACTAGCCCCACCAAAGAGCCCAGGTAGGCTCCAGTGTTGGGTTGCCTCAGGCCAAACAACCGACAGGGAGGGAACCCAGCCCCACCCATCAACAGTCAAGTGGTTTAAAGTTTTACTGAGCTCTGCCCACCGGAGCAACACCCAACTCTTCCCACCACCAGTCCCTCACATCAGGAAACTTACACAAGCCTCTTAGCCTCATCCACCAGAGAGCAGACAGCAGAAGCAAGAACTACAATCCTGCAGCCTGTGGAACAAAAACCACATTCACAGAAAGACAACATGAAAAGGTAGACATATGGACATAGTCATTTTCATAATATTGGTTCTTCCAATCCAATAACATGGTATATCTCTCCATCTGTTGGTATCATCTTTAATTTCTTTCAGCAGTGTCTTATAGTTTTCTGCATACAGGTCTTTTGTCTTCCCAGGTAGGTTTACTCCTAAGTATTTTATTCTTTCTGTTGCAATGGTAAATATGGTATATGTCCTGATCTTAGAGGAAATGCTCTCAGTTTTTCACCATTGAGAATGATGTTTGCTGTGGGTTTGTCATATATGGCCTTTATTATGTTGAAGTAGGTTCCCTCTATGGCTACTTTCTGGAGAGTTTTTATCTTAAATGGGTGTTGAATTGTGTCCAAAGCTTTTTCTGCATCTATTGAGATGATCGTATGGTTTTTCTTCTTCAGTTTGTTAATGTGGTGTATCACATTGATTGATTTGCATATATTGAAGAATCCTTGCATCCCTGGGATAAATCCGACTTGATCATGGTGTATGATGCTTTTACCTACCTCAACATAATAAAGGCCATATACAACAAACCCACAGCAAACATCATTCTCAATGGTGAAAAACTGAGAGCATTTCCTCTAAGATCAGGAACAAGACAGGGATGTCCACTCCCGCTTTTACGAAATTGGGTCATTTGTTGAGACGTGGCTGGATCTTGAGACTGTCATACAGAGTGAAGTAAGTCAGAAAGAGAAAAACAAATATCATATATTAACACATGTATATGGAACCTAGAAAAATGGTACAGATGAACTGGTTTGCAGGGCAGAAATAGAGACACAGATGTAGAGAACAAACGTATGGACACCAAGGGGGGAAAGCGGCGGTGGGTGGGGGAGAGGTGGTGTTGTGGTGTATTGGGAGATTGGGATTGACATGTATACACTGATGTGTATAAAACTGATGACTAATAAGAACCTGCAGTATAAAAAGTTAAATGAAATTCAAAAATTAAAAAAAAAAAAAATCACCGCCTTTCCTCAGGCTCAGAGAGAAGAAATTAGCCTGCTGTTCCAGGGTTCTGTGAGGAAAACCATGCTCAGCCCTCAGGTTTATTCTGCAGCCTGCACTGACCACACTGGTAATAGCCAATACCTTTCTTGTCTAAGAAATTCTCTTCATTTAGAGCTAAACCTACCACTGCAAGTTGATATCACTGTGAGGGAAAATATGCTTCCAGAGAATCTCCACTCATCCCGGACCTCTTAATTCCTCTGAGAAAATGTGGGCCCGAGGAAGCCACATGGCAGCTGTAAGTTCCAACTCTTGTTCCAAGGTTTAGGTATTGTTATGGGTTGAATTGTGTCCCTGAAAAAGATATATTGAAGTCCTAACCCCATTAGTCCCTCAGAATGTGATCTTATTTGGAAACCAGGTCTTTACAGAGCTAATCGAATTAAACTGAGGTCATTAGGGCAGGCCCTAATCCAATGTGACCAGTGTCCTTATAAAAAGGGGAAATTTGGACACAGAAAGACATGCACAGAGGGAAGATGATGTGAAGACAGCCATCTACCAGCCACAGAACACTAACGTTTCCAGAGCTAGGAGTAGGCCTGGAAGAGACCCTTCCCTAGAGCCTTCAGAAGGAGAATGGCCCTGCGAACACCTTGATTTTGGACTTCCGGCCTCCAGAACATGAGACAATGGATTTTTACTCTTCTAAGCTATCCAGTTTGTGGTACTTTATGACACAAATACGTATATAGTAGAGCATTTTCTCACTAAAAGAAACCGAAATAATTGGAAAGACCCAGTTCAATCAGAACATCTAAGTTCCACCAGGCAATTACGGGCTTGCAAGAATCCCAGAAAGGGGAAAGGAACCAGAGAAACAGCGTGTTGGCGGTTGGTACTCTTGGACTGAACGTGGCTGTGGGCACCATTCAGTAGCCAGAACTCTTTCTTCGGCCTCCCCTGCAAGTCCATTGTCCATTTTAACAGATAAATCTCAATTGTGCAGGGCCTTTCGTTCCATAATATTCTCACTTTTCAGCAACTCAGCTCATCCTTAGGTCTGGAGAGAGGCCCATATTCCTGGGACACTGGGCATGCTGTCAGGGACAAGTGGGAGAGAGGGACTTTCTCTGTCCTTCTCTGGCTCATGTCAGACTCGGCCATTTCTTATCAGGCCCTGTTAGAAAAGGCAAAGAGTGATGATTTCTGAATTACCTTACTGGAACAGGGAGGGGCACCAAAAAAAAAAAAAACAGGAAAAGTGAATTCCAGTGAAGTTGCTGCATGTCCGGGGCTGTCCTGGGGTGAAATGACAAACTGTTATCTGAGTGGAGGTGGGATCATCAGGGCAGGCAGCGTGAGTCACCACAGGCAGGTAAGCCGGCTGATGGTCATATTTGGAATTCTAGCCGCACCTTTGCAACTGCAGTCCTGTGAAGTCGGAGAGAGTCAAGAAAAATCTGCCCTGGACTGTTCAAAGAATGTGATATCTTGTATAAACAATCACTACACCTTCCATTAAAAACAAAAAAAGTTCTTGCCTTAAAATTATTTTTGATAATAAGAATAACATCAGACCACACTAGAGCAAATAAAAAAATTAAAATGAAATAGAAACAAAATCACCCATAATTCCATAACCCTAATACAACTTCTCAAATATTGAAAAATAAGGGAATCGTTAAGTATAGCCATATATACATATGGTATAACCATACAGTTGAAGGTTATGCATTTAAATGGAAATTATAATAAATTTTACCTAAATAGTTAACAAAACTTTACCTAAAAGAATCAGAATATTAAATTCTGTGTGCAGTACGATCTGGAAAAGGGATGCTCAGAAGGAAATACACCAAAATGTAGTGGGTCAATTTTACTTTCTTCTTGATAGGGTTTGCATTTCCTAAATGTTTTAAGATTTTTAGAAGTTACCTTCTACCCAAAATTTGGTAAATTTTCAGTTTTATTTCCTTCTCATTTTTCTACCATCTAAGTATTTACTTGTTTAATTCAGCTGAAATTTTTTCAAGAATGCCATGGCCCTCCCCTAGCTTTTTAAAAAGTTGTCAACAGATAACCAGAGGATGTTAAAACTAGAAGAGGTTTTTGGAAATCAACTATTTAACCTGCTGCAGCAGTGGAAACTGAAACCGAAACTGTTTACATCTGTTCACATGGCCAGTGGCAGGGCTGGGACCGCAGGATTTCCAGAACGTCTGCCTCCGCACTTCATCCTCAGTGTTAGCTATTCAACATGGTGAGTGGGCAACACATTCTGGCACTGTCCCCAAGTTACTGTGAACTAGAGTGTGTTGCACAGAGATTTAAAAATTGATACAAAAGACATATACACAACATTGACAACTATTGCTTGCATTCTGTCAATTCAATTTTTATTTTATTTTTTCTCGTGTTGTAAATCCTCTGGGATCTACCCTCAGGTACCAAGTTATTGCCTGTTCCTGGCCTCATGCACTGTTTAATCATCACCTCAACAGTAGCTTTCTCAGTCATAGATGATTGTCTACAACAAGATTTCTCTAGGTGTGGCCCAGATACCCATGGGAGTCCCTGAGTTGCTCTAAGAGGATCCACAGGGTTAAAAAGATTTTCATAACACGAAGACATTGTTTGCTTTTGCACTCTTATTCTCTCATCAGTTGCCATTGTTGTTTGCTGTATACTGTGTGAATCGAAACAGGCTGAATGCAGAAGGTATGAGAACCCAGCTGTCTTCTATTAAGCCAGACAGAAAAGAGATTTGCCAAAAGTAGAACAATGCCACTCTTCTCACTACATTATATTTTTAGAAAATATAGCTATTTTTCATAAAATACATTAATTTGAAATTTTAGTATATGTTATTGGACTGGGTTTGCTATTTCATGTCTAATGTCAATATCAATAGGTGTAGCTCCCACGTAAACAAAAGCTCTCTGGGGTCCTCAGTAATTCCGAAGCGTGTAAAGGAGTCCTGAGACCCTGGTGGAAGATCCCACTGTGACTTCCTTCTGGGTCACAGGGAGAGCAGGGAGCAGAATGTTGAGGGAATTTTCAGGGAAGGAGAGAGGGATCAATTAGAATGGACTCTGGTTCCCTGACATTGGGGGTCTTGGGGAAGAAAAATGGGAGGGGAAAAAAAGAATTAAGAGAAGAAAGCTAGAAAGAGAGTAGTAAGCTGCCCTGTGCCCTTCACTCTGCTTTCAGACCTAAAATATCCTAAATCAACCATAACCCATTTATCTTCAGCACCAATATCTGATGCAGAAGTCTTCACAGCTCATGGAAAAATCTCTCCAAAGCATGAACTTCTTTAATTTAGGACAGAGCATATGTCATTAGACTATTACAGATGCAAATTCCTATGGAGGGTTTATGCGCTGGCTGAGGGACACGACGCACAAGCTTGGTTCTGCATTGGAATCACCTGGGGAGCTTGTAAACATCCAGATGCCTGGGCCCCAGGAGTAGAACCGGACATCAGGATGTCTTCATCTCTCCAGATGATTCCACGGTGCAGCCAACTTTGAGGACCACAGAACTAGGGAGGTAGAAATCAAGAACACAATCAAGTGACACCTGGAAATGGATGGGACCTTAGTGCCTGAAGGAAAAGAGGGGTGTGAAGGGGAGCCCCGAGAAACAGCACCACCTCACACCCTAGCTCCAGGCTTCAGTGGGTCCTCCTCCTCCCTGGTACCTCCTGTTTGGAGATGCTGGGTGTTCTCTGGGTTCTCTTTCCTTCCGGCCAGGCCGTTACCCAGCTGGTCCACAGGAGGCACAGCCCCTCGACAGGGAAAGGAGAGAGAACTTGGCAGTTTTCTCTCTAGCTCTTCAAATCAACAATTTTGCTCACAGATCAGACTGCTGAATCTTTTCACATCTGAAACTCAGAATTTGACGTGCTTGTTTTTCTTCCCCTGTGTGACTCACAGGATGAGTCATAGCGAACCTTGTTCATCTCCACTGGACTAGGGGAAGCAAGGGCAGAGGGAGCGGGCTTCCTCTCCCTGTGAGGGTTGGGCTGAGGCTGAATTCCAAGCTGCCTTCTCAGCTCCCACCCCAGCTCTGCCCGCTGCCTCTGAGGTTTATTCTTGGACTCCTGCCCCCCTCTCTGGCAGAGTGATGGTCAGGGATCGATAAGCCCAAGGCTCCAGGGATCTGTGGCTGAGGTACCCACCGATTTCTCCCCGGCCTCTCTGTTCCCTGAGGTACCTGAAACAAACGTAACACTCAAAACTCTCAGGCTGAAGGACGCTTTGGGGTGAAGAGGATGGTCCGATAAGTGTCGTAGCAGCACGGAGTTCCTGGGCAGGGAGATATCTTGAAATAAAGAGAAATGTAGCCCTCTGCTAAGACACTTATCAGAGGCATGGAGACAGGACAAACATCTAGGATGTTTATATTTATTCCTGCTTCCAGGAATGTGAAATTCTCTCCTTTCTGATGCTCCCTGCCTCTCTTCCCGGCCGTCAGAGGTTGCCCAAGCTCTGAGGACCTTCCTCCATGGACAGATTTAGAATGGAGCCCAGAGGGGCGAGGTGATGGAGTGAAGGTCCCCTGCATCCCGGCCTGTGCTGGGGGACACCCACCCACGTGCTGGGGTCTGACACGGGGAAGGAGCAATTCACAAACCGCCCCCCCATTCTTTCAACAGCCATCTACTGGGCAAGTGAGACAGGCACAAGGGAAGACTCAGGATGAGGCAGGCTTCCCATCCCCAGCAACTCACGGCCAAGCAGAGCAGCAAACCCGTACAGGACAGTGTGGAGAGGGCGCAGCCAGGGATACCCCGGGGTGCAGCGGACGTGGAAGGGAGGGGGTTAAAGCAAACTGTCTGGAGGCGGGGAGAGCTCCTGGGAGACTGAGCTGGCGGGGGAGCCAAATGGAAAAGCCAGGGGATGGGGGGTGGGAGAAGTCAGTGGTTACAAATGTCTGTGATATTAACCCTCTCCACCCACAGACATGAAGAGCAGAGGGCAAAGTCTAAAGGAGTGACCTTGTCACTGTCATGGTAAGTCTACAAGGCTGGTCCCTGAGGTGTTGTGACACAGACTCTGGAAACCTGTCTTGCTCTTGCACCTGTTCACTGGGCCCTGGGAAGACTCTCCCTTGCCTGGACCTCTCGCCGCTGGGCCCAGCTGCAGCTGCTTCATCCTGGTGCGGCTCTTCATCCCAGCTCGTGGGTCCGTGCGGGACGCCCCATCCCTGCCGACTCTATCGAGTGGCTCCAAGGTCTCTTTGCCATTGGACGACCACTCAGAAAGGCTTTCACTTTTTTGCTCAGCAAAGAAGGAGTTCCTTGTGTATTCAGCAAACGTTTATTGAGGAGTTGCTGTGCACAAGGCACTGTGTCAGGCTGTGGAAAGAAGTGAATGAATTAGACGTGGCCTCTCGTGAGCTTAAAGGCAGGTACGCCAGCTACAGGCTGCAGTATAATAACAGAAATGCCGTGAGGACAGAGGGGAGCCACTGACTCTGCCCTGAGAGAATCAGGGAAGGCTTCCTAGAAGAGGGGGTAAGAGATCCAAGCCTGCGAGAATAACTGAAGCTGGCCAAGTAGAGAGGGGAGAAATGGCAGCACTGGGCAGAGGGAATAGGATGTTGCAGAAGGCACAGCATGCGTGTTTGAAGAACATCTTGTTTGAAGAAAGTGCTTACAATGTGTGGAAGAACAAGAAATCTGGTATAACCTGAAATGAGCTGAGTTAGCCTGTAGCCTTGAGTGAGGTTTCCCAAGTTTTATTTCATTCTGTTTTAGGATACTTTGGCTTTCTATCCAAGGAATACATGTCCATAGTTTAAAGAGGGGCTTTCTCAACCCTTCCTACCCAGTCAGCATCCATTCTCCGGAGATCACCCCTTCAACTCTTCCCACCTGGTATTTGCCTCCATATTTCTAACTTGCATGCTCACATTGCTGTTCTTGAGTTTTCAGTCTTAGTATCTATTGACTTCATCCTATGAAAATTGAGAATTTCACTTGCTGGTACACCTGCCTAGTGCCCTGATACAGATATACACGTGCACACACACATATACATGCTCCCATTTTCCCAAAATGATTTCATGAATTATGGCTACATCAATACCCAGGGATTGCATTATTATGACTACGTGAACCTTCTCAGCCGAGCCATTTAATACTTTATGATTGCATTTCTTTTCTTGCTCAGCTGCGTTGTTCCTAGGGTTAATAATTATTCGTATGATTCTTTTCTTGCCCAGTTTCTTATGTCCCTATTGCAAATTTATCCCAAAACTCTGCCAGAAGTATAGATCTCCTTTCAAGACATCTGAACATATCCACCATCAGTTTCATTTTTTTTTTCTTGGAGACATCCTTCCAGGGTCCAGTCTCCCTGCTGGACTTGTTACTTCTTACGGATGCTGCCCCATTATTGTCAGTATTACCACATGGACATGTTTGGGGGGCACCCTGTTCTACCTAGTGCAGTGAAATCTGTTCCGCTTTCAGAGACACTGGTAATTCCACCAGCCCTGCCCTCGTCGCACCCGCCTCTCTTTGTCAACCAACAATTTCTTGAATGTGTAGCTGTAAAAATGCAGCCTCGCAGCCTTGTCTTCTGGTTCACAAACTACTTCATCTCTCTTTTCAAGAGTCAGAAATCAGTGTTCCCATTTTACAAAGAGAAGAACCAAAGGCGAGAGAATATGAACATTTTGTGTAAAATCCCAGAAGGCAAATTCCAGTCTCATTTCTAGGGCCGATCTCTGTCTTCCACACGTGACATCCATGAAATTCATTTTCAGTTGATCCTGGATAATGTGATAGACGAGGTGGGAGATCAGCATAAGGCATTTCCACCGGATCCCTCATCGGAGAAAAGTGCCACCTATGCTTGCTCCCAACACAGACGGCCATTCTCCATCCACCAGGTTGACTTCCACAATTTACTTTTTTATGGGCATTTCACTCCTCAGTGAGAGAGAATCACGTGGTCAGATGACTTTTATAGCCATGAATAGTGGAAGCCCGCGACAGCATTTCAGTGACTCCCGCCCACCTCCTCCTGCCCAGTTCAGGCTGCGAGAGCTGCAGCCTCAACACCGTCTAGAGAAGCCAGTGGAGGCTTGGTTGGAGCCGGTTAAGAATCAACTGAAACAACCCTCTTCCCTTTATGCTCAGAATGCCACTTATAAATGCATTTCAGACCTCTTGGTTTCTCTCAATCCTTTTGAAGTTCAAGTTCACATTCAAGATTGCTACTATCAATCCTTCTCTGTTCGTGGTCGGGTTACCAGCCTTGGTGAAATAGAAATACTGTCAATGTTGGCTTCACTAGCTTCATCACATATCATAGAATGAACACAAGCGACAATGATCTCAACGTCTGTGTGTTGAGAAGTCAAAACTCTGGGGGGTGGGGGAGGAAACTTGGCAGGAAACTGCTTGGAAGGAGAGAACAGAGGTAACGGAGGGCCTGGGGGGGGGCACTGAAGAGGCACGAAGAGAGGTTGCTGTGAGATAGCTCAGTGCAGGCAGTAGTCAGCCACACTCAGAACCCTGAGCATGCAAACATTTAAAAAATAACAGCAGAGGTTTGAAAACCTACTGCCTTGTGCTGTGTCCGTGTGTACCTGTGTTCTACTCAACACAACTCTGCGAGTCAGAGCGAAAGCATCAGAGTAAAAGAACAGAGCAGTCGACCCTCTATATCCGCAGGTTTTGCATCCGTGGATTCAACCTACCCTGGATCCAAATCCACAGATGCGGAACCTGCAGATACTGAGGGCCGACGGTACTATGTCTAATTATATAAAGGTCTTGAGCAGCCGTAGGGTGTGGTAGCCGTGGGGGCAGGGGCGTGGGTCCTGGGACCAACCCTCCACAGATACCGAAAGGCAACGTCAGGAACAGCTGCTATGGTGACAGTACTGTCTGCTTAGCCAGCCTCTCAAGGGTCAGACACAGACACAGGAGTTTACTGCAGTAAACTCAGTAAAATATGCACCTCAAAGCAGGGGAAAAGTGGGTCTTTTCCCAGTTTAATCCCGGATCATCCTCACACAGCTGTTCACCTACCTCTTCCTTATCCTTGTAAATAATCAAGTACTTAAGGAAATCTTCGTCTCTGCCCCAAACTAGGTCAGGCTCCCCATTCTGTGCTCCTTAGCACCCTGCCCTGTTCCTTTGTGGACTTAGCACAATTATAATTAGATAATTAGATATTATAATTAGATAAGTAATTGTAATTAGTTATTAAATTTGCCTCCCTCTTCTCACTGCTTTATGCCAATTAATATTATATAATTGTCGAATGAATTGACATTTCACATCTAAAAGTCTCTGTAGCATGGAACAGCAAAAATCCAACTCAGAGACATGTAGAGGGTAAATTTTCCACTTATTCTAAGATCGGATTGTTTCCTTTGTATGTCTGTTTTCAAATCCAAAAGCCCAAATGACAAAGCTAACAAGAGGCTGTGCACTTAACAGGCTGGCTGGGACGTTTCTGGACACATAGGTGCCCTTAATGTGTGTGATGACACTTGGTGGCCATGATGACTAAGCCACTCTTTAGTGCTCATTGAGATAGTTATAGATTTCTATTTAGAGTAAATTTAGCCATAATGATAGCAGCAGTCATCACCATAACAGCTAACTCAGAGAAGCAGTTTTCATCCAGAGAACTGCGGGCTCCCATTTAGCCTGCTACGCCTGCGTCCCTCAGACAGCCCAGGTGGATCCTAACACACCTCCCAGCACCTTCCTGTCCTGCCTTTTACTGGGACCTTCTCTGACATCTCCAGTCTGCATCATCACACCTTATCTGAAGCCCCAGAGTGCCCCATGCTTCACGACACTATCAAGCATTCATCCATTTGTCCAACAAATATGCGTTGTACGGCATCTAAAACGTGCCGGTCACTGTACTGAGCATTTGCAAATATTTTGAAATACGTCGTTCCCTGTTATTTCACAGGTACAAGTTTCGTGGAGGGGATGAGGGTGAAAGTGAAGGCTATGTTTTACGTAGTTTAACCCCCAAAGCTCTCAGAACGGTGTTCAGTAATAGAGTTAATAGACGATGTTATGTTGGTGGCATGACTAATCAAATTAACGCACGGCAGAGAGGACTGGCTAATCCAAACTGAAAGGGAACTGATGTGAAATAAACCAGAGCAGGGAACCATGAGAAGGAAGAGAATAGGCAGAAGATGGCAAACAGAAACATTCTTGGGAAGGGCTAAAGCTCGCAAACCCTAGTCTTTGCGGTCCACACAGCATCATTCCCCAAACACTTCCAAAATGGACGTTCCGGCTGCGGCTTTTGTGTGACACCGCTGAGCGAGGTGGTGAGGTGCAAAAGAGGATGCGTTCCAGAGGAAGCATCGGGAGACGGGAAGACAAAAGGAGGGGGGCTGTGAGGAGTTAGGTGTGTAGAAGGAGCGGTGCAGAGTCATGCAGTGCTGACTTACTAGCATCACGAGCAGCGGAATCTGAGTGGGCACGAGAGTTCAGGTTGCTGGAAATGCATTGACTATTCAGTGGGCATCCCCTGTTCCATGAGGCTTGCCGACATACATCCCTGTTCTCTCCGGCTTCCCCATGTGAGCCTCTATCTATTCCTTGCTTCCTGAAACAAGCCCAATTACGAAACAGGTCAAAACTGAGATTGTCCTTGACGCAGAGCAACCTGTCACCTCTGCTCAGGTATCCAGCCCACTTTTTTCATAAAAGCAAGACCTTGAGAATGGTGAGGATTTTAATTCTCACTATAGTTGAACTGTTGACTGTATCACTGCTGTGCCCGAAAGAGCCGAGCGTTTGATGTTGACGTCCGGAAAATATCATTGCATCCATACATTTTAGAGTCTTTTTCGGTTCCTATTTAACTTAAAATATGTTCTCTCTCACCCAGTGAATCCCCCCTAGAGCCACAGGATAAGCCAGGCCACACAGTGATCAGAGCAGAGAGACAGAAGGCAAAACACTGCGATGTACACGGTGGCTGGATTCCCGAGATTGGGGGGAAGGAGGGGAAAGGGGCAAAAAAACCCTCTTTAAATTTCAAACAAATATCAGTTAAAAAGGCAGATATCTAGAGCTATAGGATTACAACTGATAACTCTCTCCTTAAAGTTGAAAGCAAGAGCAGATGGAGAAACAGAGTTCTCAGCATTTGGTATGCTCTCGGCCCTTATGGAAGAAAGAGCCCGTTCTAGCATAAAGAGACGTGGGGAGAGGACTGCAAAGACGGAGAGGGTTGGTCGAGCAGGATGAAGACATCTAAGTAAAACACACCCAGAACTAGCCAGGAAGGTTTTCTGTAGTTCTGTAAGAGTTTGTTGTTCTCTTAGAAAGGAGTGAATGGGGGTTAGTAAGGGATCATGTGTTACTTACTGCACGTATGGTGATTTGCATCGAACTGTGCAGCAAATTCTATGGGATCTCAATTTCCTTCTCTGTTAACTTCCTTGTCATCGTTAGGAAGTCCCAATGAGATCTTTTACCCACCACTAAAATGGCTTCAGTTTCTGCTGGATTCACCAGGTATGCTGATAGGAAGCAAAGCCCCAGAATTAAGGCCATAATAACCCATTCTCTAATTTGATATTTATCACTGCAGTGGTCCCACTTTGTGTGACATTCCTCCATCCTGGACAACCTCATGTTCACTGAGCATCGTGCCTTGCCCTCTGGCTTCAGGCAGGAGGACGAGGTGGGCACTGGCTGCAAAGCTGTCCCCCAAGGATGGCACATGAGTGGCACACGTGCCACCCAGCCCCCTCCTTACTCAGAGCAGACATTGCTCATCCATTAGGCACTTCTTCCTGCTAAGTCCCTGTCTCACGATTATTTTCAACATCACCACAAGGAAGCCCTATAAATCGATAGATGTTGGTAGAAGAGAGAAAACCTATTACCACCCAGTCCTATCTTTGTAGTAGTCAGAAAAACCATGTTCAGAGAAAAGTGTCAGAATTTACCCTGAATATATTCTTCAGAGTAAAAGTTCAGAATCTTAATGATATGTAGACACCCAGATATGAGTGAACAAATTATACTGACAGAATCGAAACAATACTCCAAGTATTAGTCATATTTGACTATTATGTAACATATATACGAAATACATATACATGGGCAGACATATAAAAATGTCTATTAAAAGAAAACAAAGTCAGAGTTAAAAAGCTCTTCCAAGTATAATTAGATGCCCTCTAACCTGTGAGGAACCCAATTCTGGTTGTCGTCTTGATTCTGTTATCCAGAGGGACAAACTAGAGAAGCACTTTGTAAGATGTACTGTCAGCTGAGGGTGCCAGGTGTTGCGCTGCAACCGTGATTCAGAAACCTTAGTGGGAGGGAGATGGTGCTAGTACGTTGGCTAAGAGGCCTCTTGTAGGGAGGCATGAGCTGGCAGCTCGGCAGAGGGGAAGCTGGTTTGGGAGCCTGAAGGAGGTCCCTGGTGGAGAAAGAGAAAGGCTTAGAATACAGGTCAAGAGATGAAAGTACAGCAGAACCTTTGTCTCCACTTCCCTCGACCACCAGGGCAAACCAGAATGGGATTGTGGGCATGAACCGAGACTCCTACTGCTACTGTCCAAGTCTTTTAGAGAACAAAGACAGGAAAGGGTTCAAGGAACTATCAAAAATAACTTAAAACCCCAAGAGTCACACCAAGTGGCACCATAACATTTTCAAGCTGAAACTGTCTTTCCTGATCCAGCCCTCAGCCAGCCTTCTCTTTGCACAGATGAGAGAGGTCAAAAAGTTTAGCAAAGTTAGACAACAGAACTAGGATTAGAACCCAAGAGACCTGACCCTTGGCCCCGGACTTCTCCTTTCTTCCTGCCTTTCTGTATCCAACGGCCTTGAAAATCTAAAATCGGGGGACCTCCCAGCTCAAGAGATCATGACCGAGTTGCTGGATCATTGAGTTGTCACTGCGTTGAGGAATCATCCTTTGTGTGCAGGCCCTTCTTGGTGATGCCCTTTCAGAATCTCTGTGGACGTCCAGCATGAATCACTAACGCATGCCAGCAATGTGGCTGCTTTAGGCGGAGTTTATGAAGGAGCAAATGGTTCAATGCAGAGAAAACTAATAGCATGCTGACACTTCTGCTTCCTTGAATGAGGTATTAGGTGTGAATTATTACAGCAGGAAATGCTAAACTGCTACGGAAAGAAAAGGTGTGATTACTCATGTCAGTGTTAAAATTGCCATTTTTCACAAAGGAATTAATCAACAGCCACAAAACCTGCTGAGCTTGATATAAAGTACTTTTCTCTTCCCTGTGAATTTTCCCTCTTGGCAGTAGGATTATAATATAATTATGTGGTCCCTTCCAGAAATTAAAGAAACGCTAGTCTAGGGACTTCCCTGGTGGCGCAGTCGTAAGAATCCGCCTGCCAATGCAGGGGACATGGGTTCGAGCCCTGGTCCGGGAAGATCCCACATGCCGCGGAGCAACTAAGCCCGTGTGCCACAACTACTGAGCAGGTGCTCTGGAACCTGCGAGCCACAACTACTGAGCCCACATGCCACAACTACGGAAGCCTGCGCGCCTAGAGCCCGTGCTCCACAAGAGAAGCCACCACAATGAGAAGCCTGTGCACCGCAACGAAGAGTAGCCCCCGCTCATCGCAACTGGAGAAAGCCCGCGCACAGCAACGAAGACCCGAGGCAGCCAAAAATAAATAAATTAAAATAAATAAATTTTTTAAAAAAAGAAACACTAGTCTAGAGAATGACTTAGGTCTGTTCTGGGTTTAGGAGGTTTCCTGATCAGGACTGGGGTCAGAGTGTGGCAAGAGAGGCGCTTACATGCAGAATTTAAGAAGGAACTCCCTCTCCGGGTCGTGCAGTTTCAAGGTCAGCGCCAAGAACGAGCGCTTCCTTAAATTGTATGTCCGGGAGCCTCCCTTGCCTCACTCTAGTCTTGTCACCAATCTTCATTTGCTATTTGACTTCCAAGGGTCCTAGATGCAGATGGGAAGAGGCAGGATGGGTCAGAGTGGTATGACAGAAGGGACGTTTCAGACAGAGAAGTGTGGATAAGGCGGTGTTGACGAACCTAACACTCAAACAGCCAGGGTCCTGCTGCTCTGCAGTCAGCACATGGGGTTGTAGGGACTTCTGGTCTGCAACCAGAAGATCCGGCCCAGAAGGAATGATCAGGCGGGCTATGCGTCCCTTGAGGTTCAGAGTCTGAGATCTGGGTGAGTAGTGGTGAAACGAGGCGAAGAACAGGCAGTGCTGGGAAGGCTGGTCCAGCCACGAGTAGCAAAATCTGAGCCCCTGAAGCAGGACCCCAGGCACTAGGAACTGAGCTCTGACAGTCAGAGAAGAATCAGCCGCCAGACTGACTCCCCGTTAAGCCAGATGAGCTACAGACAGAGGTGGGTGGAGAAGGGAGGAGCTGGGTACAGCACGCACTTGACATTTCTCCTCCGTAGAGGGTTGCCTTGTGTTGCTTTGAAACAAAGTGCCTGCCTCAGTCAAAGACTGAAATCATTGTTTAATGTTAGAAAGTACCATGTGTAAAGGAGTCTGTTGGGGCAGCTTTATTATAGAATCAAGAATTGAGTTTTGGGTAAGAAGACACTAGAACAGTGTTCTAGCCCAAAGATTTTTAACCTGGTATTCATGAATGGGCTTCAGTGTGTCTATGAACCTCCTCAACTAACATGCAGAATTGTGTGGGTTTGTTTATTTTTATGGAGAGAAGAACTCAGTGAACTATGAAATTGGGGTCATGGGGAACTCTGACCCCAAAAGTATCCAAGCTTCTCATTTAAGATGAGAACTTGACACACAGAGAAATTTGAGCTTCTTTTCAAGGGCTTTGTCTTGCATCCATGTACATCCAACATATTAGTCACTCAGGGAACATTTGTAGAGTGAATGGTCGAATGGATGGATGGTTGGATGAATGAATGAATGAATGAACAAATGAAGGCTATCTGCTTATACTTTCACTTCATCCCCATCACTCCCCATTGGTCTCTCCAGCTCCAGTTTAATGAAGGAATGTTGAATGCCAAGCACGGTGACCTCAGGAACGAAGAACAGATACATTTAACTGGTGCAGGGGGGCTGGGGCCACAGGTTGTAGAAGCCTGCCTCCGAGACAGCGCTGCCTAATACATTCTTCCCTAGGGGATCATCACCTGTCTTTCCCTCCTCCTAGAGCTGCCACTGGCTCTTTTCAATGGAAGAGGAGCTGGGTGCCCCAGGTTAGTGAAATGAGCACTTGGTCCTGGTCTCCCGGCTCAGCAGCCCTGCCTCTAACTCTGGGAATATTCTGTCTTGTTTGTTTTTCAAGGGAATAAAAGAGGTCAAAGTTTCATGTTACAGGGGAACATATATCTTCTAACACCTGGCAAATGACCATTTATCGTCAAGCCATGACAACCATTTTGAGTCAGGGTATTTACCCGTCCCACAGCTCCAGTTTCCACCTGGTGGAGGCAGTGAGAGTGGCCACAATGACCAGCCATGAGAAAGATGCTTTCATATTATCATTGGCTGATTAACTGATGCTGGCTTCCTCCTTCCTTCCCCCCTTCCCTTCTTCTTTCCTTCCTCCTCCCCTTTCTTTCTTCCTTCCCTCGCACCCTTCCTTCCTTCCTATGTGCTATCAGACTAAGTGCTGGCGGTACTAAGTTGAATAAGACGTAGTCCCTGCCCTTACCAAACTCTACGATCTGGCCGTGGACAGGGTTAGAGAGGCACCCACAGGCGGGAGTTGTCTGTACTACTCAGAAGGTCAGGGAAGGCCAAGAGGAAGTAAGTAAGGACTGAGATGAGATTGAAAAGACTGTTGCCAGGCAAACATGGGAAGTTGGCCAAGAAGAGAAGTGTGACGTTTGGGTGTGAAACGGTGGGGTCTTTGGGAACTACAGGTAACTTAGTGTGACTGACATGAGCCAAGTGTATGCCTGCTGTAAAGAAAATGGGTCAAGAAAATACAGCAAGAGATGATGCCAGAAAATCAGGTGCCGATTGATGTACATGGTGAAATTATCAACATTATTAATCATCACAATAAAGGACGATGATCACGATCTGGGAATCTAGGAAAACTCCTGGATTCCTGCTTGGGAGACTGGCTGGATGATCTTCAACCAAGATAAGCTATTCTTTTTTTTTTTTTTTGTGGTACGCGGGCCTCTCACCGTTGTGGCCCCTCCCGTTGCGGAGCACAGGCTCCAGACACGCAGGCTCAGCGGCCATGGCTCACGGGCCCAGCCACTCCACGGCATGTGGGATCCTCCCGGACTGGGGCACGAACCCGTGTCCCCTGCATCGGCAGGCGGACTCCCAACCACTGCGCCACCAGGGAAGCCCCAAGATAAGCTATTCTTATTCCCAAAGGCCTTGTGATACAGCGCATTGCTATGAGGAACCCCTCGCACCGCCAATTCTGCTTTTCCTCATCAGGAAGGTAGAAGGGAACAGAGTTAATATTTGTAAAATTCTTACAACATTGCCTATTACATTGTAAGTGCCATGCACTTAAATATCATTAAATAATAAAAGGGAATGCATATTTATTGAGTCCCATGTGCCATGTATCCTCCTAGGTATTTATTTAATCACCTCATGACATCCCTGGAAGTGAGGTCCAAATTCTTGTTTTATACTTACAGAAACTGAGTTTCTACAAGACTAATAGGTGGCAGGGCCGGAAATTCAAACCTAGAGCCATCCAAGCCCATGCTGGCCAGAATCTTACGCCCTTCTGTCTCATATCTGGGTGTGTGAAAGCAGCTGGTGCCTGTCCTTCGTGGTGAGCACCTCTTCAGACTTGGGGCTGGAGAACAGCCATCAGAGTGAGCACAGTGGCCACCGTGGGGTGGAGTGTAGGATGGGGTCTGACAGGGGGCTCCTTCGGTCTGCACAGCCATCCCCAAGCTCTGGGCCTCTGAGCTGTTACTCTTGGAATTTAATGAGAATGTGATTCCAACATAACCCAAGTACCAAAGGGATGAGCGCTCAGAAGAGAGGATTGACTGGGGACACAGGGGCTTTTACTCAAGTCTGCTGGGCTTAAAATGTGCAGAATTCTCGTAGGATCTCAACTTGATGCCTTGATCCTCAGAAATTTCAAGAAGGGATATTTTTTAGTGATATAAGAAGAAGGCACCTTGATGCTACTTTTAAATATCCTTTTTTTTTTTAACATCTTTATTGGGGTATAATTGCTTTACAATGGTGTGTTAGTTTCTGCTTTATAACAAAGTGAATCAGTTATACATATACATATGTTCCCATATCTCTTCCCTCTTGCGTCTCCCTCCCTCCCACCCTCCCTATCCCACCCCTCTAGGTGGTCACAAAGCACCAAGCTGATCTCCCTGTGCTATGCGGCTGCTTCCCACTAGCTATCTATTTTACGTTTGGTAGTGTATATATGTCCATGCCACTCTCTCACTTTGTCACAGCTTACCCTTCCCCCTCCCCGTATCCTCAAGTCCATTCTCTAGTAGGTCTGTATCTTTATTCCTATCTTACCCCTAGGTACTTCATGACCTTTTTTTTTTAGATTCCATATATATGTGTTAGCATACGGTATTTGTTTTTCTCTTTCTGACTTACTTCACTCTGTATGACAGACTCTAGGTCCATCCACCTCACTGCAAATAACTCAATTCGTTTCTTTTTATGGCTGAGTAATATTACATTGTATATATGTGCCACATCTTCTTTAGCCATTCATCTGTTGATGGACACTTAGGTTTGCTTCCATGTCCTGGCTATTGTAAATAGAGCTGCAATGAACATTTTGGTACATGACTCTTTTTGAATGATGGTTTTCTCAGGATATTTGCCCTTAAAAAAAAACCCTGTATGTTCTGATATATTTAAGAGAAAGTATGAAGTAGTTATAGAAAGAAAACCCCAAAAACACCAGGATTCCACAGCTTGCTGTTTCACTAACTCACTATATGACTAGAGGCACCTTACTTCTCCATGCCTCAGTTTGCCCATCTGTAAAATAAAAGATTTGGGCTGGATGATTTTGATAAATGCCCTAACTTTAAAATGTGGTGAGCCAATAATGGAACAAAAAGCAAGTTTCTTCTGATGAGCTGTGTTTCCATCTCTGGGGCTTCTTGCTCCTGTGAAGGCTGCCCCAGCACCCGTACCCACGAGAGTACTTAGTCCCTATGCTACGGATTCCCTTTCTTCTCTTCCAAGCCCACGTGGTTCTGCCCATATTATCTTCCCAAGCCTTCTGAGGTCCCAGTTCATTCCTTCACAGCACCCACCACAACTTATTATATATGTCCACGTTGGTTTGTTTTGTATAGACTGTATCTCCCACCAGGTTGCAAGGTCCATGAGAACAGCTATCATGCCTTTGTTTACCAGTGCATACCCAGTGTCCTAGCACAGTGCCTGGAACGTAAAAGACTCTTGGTTAACTCCTGTCGAATAAGGAATCTTTCATTTTTCCTCTTTCTAGGCGTTACGGTGGCTACCACTGATTAAGGGCTTCCTAGGGGCCAGAACTTGTGCTGGTGCTTTGCATGTGTTACCGCATGGACTCCTCACAAAAACCCCACGCGGCAGGTGCCATCTGTTTTGTAGATGAAGGCGCTGAAGTTCACAGAGGTCGTGAAGTTAGTACAGTCTAGAACTTGGACCCAGTCACATCTGACTCACCAGAGCCTGAGCCCTGAACCCTTGCTTTGGGTCCTCAGTGAATTGGGCCAGACACAGAGTAGGTACCCAGGGCATGTAAACTGACTTGAGTCCCCGTGTGAAGAATCCAACAGATGGTAGATGGAGGTCATACTTAGGGCCCATGAGGCTAATACTCTGAAATTCCAATGCCTGGAGAGGGTTCTGAAGTCCAGAGTCAGGACTGGAAGAGTAGGAAATCTCTTTCTAACAATGAGATTCATTCTCATGTCTGTGGTGAATTTAACAGAGATCCTTTCTTCCACCGTAAGTGGGTATGACTTCAAACTTTTCTCAAAATGCACATCTTTAATTAGAGTACTTTACGTGGGTTGCTAAGCTTCTGGGAACTAAAAGGACACTTATGCCTGGGGGACAGTTGCAGAGACTGACCCCTGGGTAAGTGCGTAATAAAAAAATACACAGAGAGCAACTGAGATTAAACCCACTGGGAAACATTTTCACTCAGTTTCAAATATCTAGAAAATGACTTGGCAGCTACAGAATAAAGGGAAAGAACAGAAACAAAAGCCAATACTGATTTATGCAATACTTAACTTTGGATTCTTTTTCCTGAGGGAATGTTTCTGAGAATCTAGAGTTGGCAAAGATTTTTGAGATGGTCATGTCTAAGGCCCCCTTATGCGGACAGGATGGTGAGGCTCAAAGTAGTCATGTCAAGTTCAAAGCAAGGTCAGACCAAGTGAGCCATGGGTGGGAAAGGAAAGAAGAGAAAACATAACTGTGTCCTACAGCTGCAGCCCCCGTGGGCCCTTAAGCCACGGCTAGAAATTTGCTGGTGGTGAGGAAGATGGGAGGTGGTGTTGGAAGGCAGCTCTCTGGCAACGTGGCTCTTTGCTTTGTTCAAAGGAGAATTAATGTATCAAGGAGCAGATCAGATGTTGAGGCATGTGGAGTCATTTATTGCTGTCGTTGGTCTCCAAGACTTGATCTGGTCAGTTGCGGCCCCTTCTGTTTTACTTGGGACCCCCAGCCTTCAGACACATTGGTGTCCCTTATGGTCCTTTTCTGAGAGTGGCATCAATAAGATCATTAAATATCCTGGACTGAAGAGGAATCAAAACAATATTAATGTGCTTAAAGAAAGAATGGGCCACTGAGTGGGGGAGTGGGTGTAGAATGGTCAACATTACCATATACAATTCAAAGGGCAGAATTACCTGGTACCTTCAGCCCTATCAGGGGAGAGGGATATGGTACCTGAGGGATGCTAGTAGAGGTAATCACCGAAGATATAGGGCTGGGATGTAGACATATTTTATAAGGTTTTCTGTGATCTATTTCTCCAAGCTCTACCTGATTCTATGGTCACCAAATAACTTATAAGTACTTCAATGACCAGACACCTTGATTCTAGGAATAGAGTTATGAGCATGTACACAGGACTGCTGAGAACTGGTTTTGAGCCTCAGTGAAGAAAAAAGATTTGAGAGCCCCAGCAAGGGCAGATGGTTAAAAACCTTCACAGGAGTTATATTCTCATTTGCAACATGGTCAGGCCCAGGTCCCCCTTCCCAGCCTGGTGGCTCCAGTAATTTGTCCCCAGCTTCTACACTCCTACACACAATCATCAGCCCTGTATGGACAGAAGCCCTCCAATACCTGGGGAAAGTGATTCCTCTTGTTATAAATAAATAAGTTGCTGGTGTGCCTTTTTGTCCACCCAGGCGATGTGAGTTATTGAGAGGAAGGCTTCCAGAGTCTGTGGACCTCGTAAGTGAAGGCGGGTCCCAAAGCCTGTTAGTTCTCTGAGGTAACAATCCCCATCTTAGACACATCTTAGCGTCCGGCCATTCTTCCCCAGATGATGCCTTTCCTCCATCTCCTCCAATGCTTTTTCAAGTCCATCATTCTCCCCAGAGCTACCCCTGCTAGCTGGTCTCTCTCCTGTGGCAATGCCTGGGGCCACGTGGGTGGCCTAGAGAACAGGGCTGGCGCTTACTTTGTCTCTCACTTCCGTGTGGCGGTAAGGCTCTTCACCTCTTCCGGGCCTGTTTTGGTTCCTTCCCCTGCACCAGGGAATGCTACCTCTGAACCTTTCCCACAGCCCAAGTTACATCAGGTATAGGAAAGGGATGTTTAAAAGCATCAGACATTTTACAGACGTGATATACTGCTAATAATTCTGCCAGCTCACTTTCTATACGTACTCCATTTACAGTTACCAAAATCATAACGATTCTCTTCTCCGACCATTTGCCTTTAAATGGGCAATTGTCCAAGACAGATGGCCAGATGGCAAGAGATCTGAGGGTGACCTTATTTTGGCCACCCTAGTGTTTTATTACCAAAAAAAAAAAAAAATCATCTCAGTTCACTTCCATTAACAAATCAAGATCTTTTCTCCTAAATATAAGTCCATTTCCTCCTTGTTCTTTTAGGAATATAGGAAATGATCAGGAAGGATTTAATTCACAAAACATCTTCATTCACTTAAAGACAGTCCTAATGGCACCCTCGTCTATAAACAAACAAAAATTCCAATTATCTTGATTCCCGTATTTCCTAAATTTTACTTTGTGTTCCATGTATCATTATTTTTATTTCATTAGCTAAAAGTCTGAGCATCTGGAACAATTTTTCTTTAGTAGCAATCAACATAGTTTGAGAATCTCTGTTTTCTTATGGCTCTTCTATTAACAGACCATTGAACAGCTGTTCTGGACTAAAGTTGGGTGTATTCACTCACCTAGAAACTCTCTTTAAATGTTATCTGTAGTGTAATTGTCTTCATTGTCATAGTAATAGGGTATTTATAACTAAATAAATTCCTAATATGGCTAAGATTCTAGGGGAGGAAACAAGAAACTCTCTCATCTTTCCCACTGACCTTTTTAGAAGGTTCTGACAATTACGCTGGACACTGTGGTCCCAGCCTATACGAATCTTCCAGTTTATGTAGCTACAGTGAAATAGTGTTCACACGGGGGCTGGTGCTCCTAAGGACAAAACATGCTTATGTAATAAATCTTATCAAGAAAGCAAAATAATTCCCTACTCACAAAACATTTTTCTCATCCACTCTGTGCCATTCTGAAAAATAACCGAAGTCAAACTAGCATTCGTTATTTTTAGTCCATCCAAAATTTTACTCACTTGAGGCATGTGGACGTGGAGCTGTCTTTAGAACCATCAGCCAAATGCCTTGGAATCACAGATTATTAGTGCCTGAGCAATTCTGTAGGTGACTTTTTTTTTTTTTTTGGCCTAAGAACCTCACTGTATAAAACAAGTGGAAAAGGGGGCTTGAAGCCTTGCCCATTTGGGCTCCCTCTATTCTGTTCCCTGGGGGCTACCATGAAATCTTAAGGGTCAAGAACTACTGGGAAGCCACTGATCTAAGCCAAACCCTTCATTTTACAGACGAAACAACAGAAGCCCACAGGGATGAAGTGACTTGCTTGAAATCCCCCTGTAGGTGTTGATGAAGCCAGGAGAAGAATTCAGGTTTCCTGACTTCCGGTTATGCATTCTTTCCATCACACAGCACATAAGATACTATTATAACAGAAATTACTTTTTTTTCTTAGTATTAGCCAGAAAAGTTCAGCTGAGAAACAGATGACTGGTTGGGGAAGTTTGCCTACGTGGGGGCACGAGGATATCCAATGACTTAATCAAAAATACCCAGTAGCTCTTTTCTTTGAGAGGAGAGTGAAAACTGCAAGGGGAAACCAGCATAGACTTACTTCCTACAAGTCAGTCCATGGTGGTTGGCCATGGTGTTCTATAATGAAGGATTCTTGCCCTGTTACTCACTACCTGTGTGACCTAACGCAAGTCACTTAACTTCTCTGGGCCTTGGTAGCTCTTGTCCCCTCTGAGAACACAGAAGTAGCACTGTACAAGCCATTGGACAGCATGGTGATCTGTTGTCTTTTCCAGATCAGCCCCTTCCTACCTTCCTGCCTTATCTCAGTACTTATAGAACTAGGACATCCTTAATCTTATACTACGTGTATTTTCTCTGTAGGTATTTTGTGCATTGAATAATTGTCTTCCCACTGGACATTAATTTCTTGTGGCATGACTATGTCTTTTTAATTCTTTAACATGCATTTTGCTTTTCTTCCTCTATAAGTTTTGTCTCACTTATAATGCAGGAACCCAGACCCCCGCAAAAATTCTCCCTCTGGTATTTCCAGAAGCCCTGGCTGGTCCCGTATGTGCTTCTGTACAGTCTGTTCAGCTCCCCTTTCCTCCTTGCTCTGCTCCTGGCCTCTCTACGTAGCACCATGTCCATCTGGCATCATCGCATCTGCATGGCACCACTGGCACTTCTACTGGGCACTGCTATACCCTCTCGTCACCACTTGCTGCCAGCTGCAGAAGATCCTATAGTGGCTACCTATATTTTCTTCCTTCCTCTGATGTATATGTGAGTGAGTAAGAGTGTGTGAGTGTGTAGGAGTGTGTATTTTCAATTTTCCCCTCCCTTTTCCCCACTATTTATTTATTTGCCTTATTATTATTGTTTTTGGTTTTGGTTTTTTTTGGCTGCATCGGGTCTTAGTTGTGGCACACGGGATCTTCGTTGAGGCATGCACGATCTTTCGTTACGGTGTGTGGTCTCTTTGGTGTGGCACTTGGGCTTCTCTCTAGTTGGCGTGTGTGGGCTTTTCTCCAGTTGTGGCGTGCGGGTTTTCTCTCTCTAGTTGTGGCGCGTGGGCTCTAGGGTGCGTGGGCTCTGTAGTTGTGGCGCATGGGCTCTGTAGTTGTGGCGTGTGGGCTTAGTTGCCCTGCGGCATGTGGGATCTTAGTTCCCCCACCAGGGATCGAACCCGCCTCCCCTGCATTGGAAGGCGGATTCTTTACCACTGGACCACCGGGGATGTCCCTCCCACCCCCTACTATTTATTTATTCCCCAGGCTACTGGGTAGCTAGACAGGATTGTGTCTGTGTTAGAGAAGGAACGCATGTCATGCAGAGGTGGAGGCACTGAGCAATGAGACTTTGAATCTTTCCTTTTAGGGAGAAGGTAAGTGCATTTTCATTTGTGGAAGGACAGCTACATGACATCTGGTAGGCGCATGCTCTTGTGGCTGAGGTTGTCATCTAAAAGTTTAATTATGGAAAGAAGGGTGTATATAGATGTTGGATAACAAAGAGGTGGACTATTGTTCCCCCATCGCTTATTTCAACCCCCTTTAGTTTGCCTTCCTGAGAATAGGAAACTAAAATTACATTTCCCAGATTTCCTCCAGCTAGGGTGCTTGCTCGAGACATGGTGTGGCATGAGCCTGAGTTTAGATTTACTATTACGTGCAGCCTTGATATCAGGTAAAATTAGTCTAGTCGCAAGTCTCTGCCCATTCCGCCTCAGTGGATAAGGTCCCTTAGCCAAACAGCCTTTCCTATCACGGGGACCACTGTGCCTGCTTATCCTTGAGTACTGGGTTTCAGCTTCCTGCGGTCTATGAATTACTCAACAAGCCAATCACATCCTCCCCTGGGAAGCAGGGGTCACCTCACCCTCTTGTCACTACAAAGCCTGCCTCACACAGCTCCTGCTTGTTCCCTCTGTTCCTGAGTGCAACACCTGTGTGGTCCTGCATGGTGTGTAGTGTCCTCCTTCCCCGGACTGTGAGTACACGGGACTAAGAAACTGCTGTCCACCTCACCTGTCCCGTGTTGGTGTCATGAGTTCAGCCTCCCTCATAACCCTGGAGCAGGAGCCCCTCCCTCACCAACTGGGTGAAGAGGAAGTGAATAAAACACATGGTTCTACCAACTCGATGCTCTTGCATGAGGTTTTGAGGCACAAGTGAGCAGAGTGGAGTAGCTACATGTGGACAGTACAGACAGACAGAGTACAGGCATTACATCCATTCTTCCAGGCCATGGAGGATGTTTTGGTGTCCATTCCCTAATAACGTAGGTACAGGGAGTGCGAGGCTGTGAACTTGCTTTTCCACTAGACGGTCCTGCATGGTCGTTAGGCTTTTCTCCTGGCTCTGTTGTATCTGGCTGCTCTCTTCCTGGTTAAGTAGAATATAGACTGGTTTTCTAAATTTCTAAAGGTTCTATAAGCTAACTAGTGTTTGTTTGTTTGCTTGTTTTGCGGTACGCGGGCCTCTCACTGTTGTGGCCTCTCCCGTTGCGGAGCACAGGCTCCGGACGCGCAGGCTCAGCGGCCATGGCTCACGGGCCCAGCCGCTCCGCGGCATGTGGGATCCTCCCAGACCGGGGCACGAACCCGTGTCCCCTGCATCGGCAGGCAGACTCTCAAACACTGCGCCACCAGGGAAGCCCTAACTAGTGTATTTTTAATAAACCACTTTCTACCCAAATTACCTGAAATAGATTCCAATGTCTGCAACTAAGAACTAGCTGATACAAATGGTTTAATCACATAGGATTGCATTTTTCTCACGAAACATGAAGTCTGGAGGCAGGTAGTCCTAGGACGGTACACCCATTCGTTCTACAACATCATCGGTTTACCAGGCCCCTTCTGTCTTTCTGAAATGCATTCATCCCCCTGGGTGCAAAGGTGGTTCCTCCATATTTAGCCTCACGTCCACATTCCAGGTAGGAAGAAGACAGGGACTTGGGGAAGAGGTATACATCCATTTGCTTTTGCTGGGTAATAAAGCCCGAAATCTAGTGGTTTGAAACAACTGCCGCTCTGTCAGTCAGCTGAGTAGTTCTTCAGGTCTGGGCTAGCTCCTCTGACCTCTGCTGGGCTCAGCCATGCAGCCGCGAGGCAGGTTCGCTGAGGGCTGGACGATCCAGCATGGCTCATTCATGACTCTGGTAGTTGGCATGCTGTTGGCCAGAGCAATGGAGGTACCTGGGCCACACGGTTCTTATTATTCAGCAGGCCAGCCCTGGTGTCTTCCCATGGCATTCTCCGGTTTTCCAGAGCAGCCAGAGGGGGCAACTTCCATTCTGTTTTGGTTTATCTTATTTGTTATTGTGCACTGGCCAAAGCAAATCACAGTCCAGAGTCAAGGGGTGGAGGAATAGTCTCTGCCTCTTGATGGAAGGAGTTGCAAAGTCAGTTCCGCAAGTATAGCGTTGGGAATCTGTGGCCACTCTTGTAAACTACCAGGAACTCAGGAGACCAGAACTTTCCCAGAAATCCCCAGTAGACTTCTAGCTACTTCTCATTGGTCAGAACTGTGATTTGTCATATGATCATCTCTAAAAGCAAGGGATACTGTGAATGTAATTTATTTGGGCTGCTCCTGGAACAAAACTGTAATTCTCTGAGTAACAAAGGGTGAAGGAATGGGAATTAGGTCGATGTGAAATAATAAGAAATGTATATATATTGGTCTCTTCCCCAGTTCCCGCTAATATTTAGTCTTATGCTTACATGATGAAGCCGCCAGAAAAATCTCCAAAGTATGGGATTTGGAGAGTTTCTGGGCAGGTGAATAGATCTATGTTTGGGGAGGGTGGTGCACCCCAGCTCCACAAGAACAGACGCTCCTGCACTCACGACCCTTCCAGACCTCACCTCACTGTGTATATCTTCATCTGACTGTTCATCTGTATTCTTTATCATATCCCTTATTATATGAGAAACCAGTAAACATCCGTAAAGGTTCCCCTGAATTCTGTGAACTGTTCTAGCAAATGATGGAACCCTAGAGGGAGTCATGGGATCCTCCCACTTGTAGCCAAGTCGGGCAGATTTTGTGAGTCACCTGGGGACCCACTGTTTGCAGTTGGTGTCTGAAGTGGAGGGCAGTCTTGTGGGACTTTTACTTGTGGGGTTTGCACTAACTCAGGCAGTTGCTGTCAGAATTGCTTGGTGTAGAAAACCCACACAGGCTATATTTCTGTGTGAGTAGAGGAACACAGTGTGTCTCTTCCAGAAAGTTGGATATTAGCAGTGTCTGCCATACGTAATATGAGGAGCTAGCACGGAGACACTTCTGTGAAACTGCATTTTCCTTCTCTTTCCCATGGAAGACTGGGTGGTGGGCAGACACCGTGGTCTCCTCCTTCCACGCCATGGCAACAGCTTTCTAACTGCGCACCTCTCCTTGCAGCCTCTAGTAGACGGTTCACTGACTGGCTCAGGCATCACAGCTGATCAAGCTTGGTCTCTCTGTCCCCCAAACACACACAACACACATCTCACGTCTACCTCCCCCACCCCCAGCTAGGACCCACGAAGCACATGCATTCGACCTTGACGGAAGGGCAACACTGCCATTGCAGTGCAGTCCCGCTCTCGGCACAGCCCTTGAGGCTGACTGTGGTGAGTCCTGCAGGTCATTGTTAATCCTGCTGCTTCACAGTCCTGAGCTACAAAGCACAGACACTGGCATCCTTGTGATCTAGAGAATCTGTGTTCAACTAGCATCCTTGTGATCTAGAGAATCGGTGTTCAACTAGCATCCTTGTGATCTAGAGAATCTGTGTTCTTTTTTTTTTACAAGATGCCAACCTCTTTCTTTTGGGGCCCTTGTGAGAAATTGAAATGTTCTCAAAGTCTGGAGACAAACTTCTGAGTGACCTGCATCTGAACTTTTAAAACTCTTTTTTTCCTCTTGGTTTAAATCTCAGTGGAGCTGGAGATGATCATAATTTTCATGAACACAAACTAAAGGTTGTGTTGCTTGTTGAGCCAAGTCGCTGCTTCTTCCTGCAAAAGAACAGATTCCTATTCTCACTGTGTTGGCGTTTTCATTAAAATTTCCATGATCCTCTTCCTTCCAATGCAGTTATGGCTGGAATTGGCCTGACTGTGTTTCTCGTGCAGAATCACTCCCGACTCAAAATATACAAAAGGGATATAAGAGGAGAAGAGCTGCACTTCCCCCAGCTATAGATCATCTTGGCAAGGGAAAAAAAAAGACTTAGTGTTATTAGCTTCATCAGCCATGCTAGGTCCAGAAAAACAAATCTGGATTGAGATGCAGTCATGGTGGTAAAGGTAGAAGAGATGCTACCTAGAGATGCTCTGGTACTAATGGCGACCTGTTTGTTGAGGGATTTCTCTGAGCCAGACCCTGGCCCCAGCCCTGATCTGTGCAGCCCGAGTCACTCCATAAGCTACAGGCTGGCCTCCAACTGGCCTTCTCAGGGACCTGGAGGGGTAGGCCTGTCGCAGCACAGAGTGCCAGTTCTGGCTCTGCTTGATGCTAGGTGACCTTGGCCAAGGACTCTACGCTGTCGGAGCCTCAGTTTTGTTATCTGGAAACCAACACTAATCGCCACTAACGACACTTTCCCTATCCTCCTACTTTATAGGGTATCGGTCAAGTTGAATGCATTTGAAAGCGCTTTGTCAACTGGAGAATTCTATTCCAGCACAAGAAAGATGTATTGCCAAAGGTCACAGACAAAACTTGGTGTGTGAATCAGCCTTCTCCCACACCCCCGCCCAAGCATGACTAAAGTCAATCTCTCTCCTCTTCTTGGAGACTGGTGTCAGCCCTGTGCTTCCACACCTCTATGGGGAAATAAGAAAACAGAAGCATTAAGCCCTGGGCTTAATAGAGAAATAGGGAGAAAAGGGCTTTCACTTTATTTTGATCACACTTAAGTACTCTTGAAAATTTTGCAACGTACATATATATATATAATTTTTATAATTAAAAATATATCTTTATAGATCTGAATATTTTTGCCCTCTAGTTTGGGCATTAAGTACAGATTAATTATTTCTAATGAGGAACTGACATTTTCCAGAAGATTCCAGAAATCTAGAAAAGATGCCAAGAGCGGTCGGGTTATTCTGAAGCAGAGTCTGCGTTTGTCAGGCAAGTCTAGCAGCTCGGGGTCATGTGTCCTCCCCCCACCTCTATCCCAGCGCATCACCAGCAGGCAGGGAGCTCTGAGGCTGCATTATGTGGATTTCTATCCACTCTGAACCAGCGGGCAAACGGAAAAATGTGAATTTTGGTAGCTGCTTTTGTGGGCACTGACCTCCCGGGACTCGTTCAGTCCCAGACCTCACCCTAGGAGTGATTTCCCCACATCCGCTATAATTTATTGACAAGAGTTGTTTCTCTTCCTGAGGCTGAAGGAATTGCCCAGCGCAATTTTAAACAAAACACCGCGCAGGGCAAAGCGATGAACTGAATCATCATTTTCTTACACCCCCAGCCCTGCCCAGGGTAGAGTTTTCCCCTCCATCGTCTCTCATTTTTGAAGACGCTGGCAGCACAAATCATCTCCAGACACTTCCCATTGTCCCTCTGTCAGCCCGAAACAAAGGCAGGTCACCGTCTGCCCAGCCTAGACCCAGCTGGGCGGCTGAGACCTCAGGGCATTGTTCCACGGCGCCTCGTCCAAGCTATCTTCTCGAGATAAGCACTACCAATATTACATGATGTTAACTTAAAAATATATAGGTTTCAAATTTCCCTACTGTCCCAAATGTCAGAAAATTAAACAGACGGCATCTTTCTACATTTTGGACAGACTAATGGAATCATAGGACAGTGTCACCATTTTTTTAATTTTTAATTTCTTTATGGCTGCGTTGGGTCTTTGTTGCTGCACGCAGGCTTTCTCTAGTTGTGGTGAGCGGGGGCTACTCTTTGTTGTGGTGCGTGGGCTTCTCATTGCGGTGGCTTCTCTTGTTGCGGAGCACAAGCTCTAGAGTGCAGGCTCAGTAGTTGTGGCTTAGTTGCTTAGTTGCTCCGTGGCACGTGAGATCTTCCCGGACCGGGGCTCGATCCCGTGTCCCCTGCATTGGCAGGTGGATTCTTAGCCACTGCACCACCAGGGAAGCCCCAGTATCATCATTATTATTTCAGGGAACTTCACGGTATGGCTCAGGTACGGTTACCTGTCTGGATTATGATTGTAAGTTCGTTTTGCTCTAAGGATGGACAATTGCCACCATCTGAATGTTTCTCTGAACGTCACTAGGCATTCTGTGAATGATCATGTTGTCTGAGATACCAAAACCCCATTAGATCTCACTCAACCCTCTGGGAAGTTGGGGTGGTCATGAAGAGGGGTCCACAACGCCCAGGTCATGGACCGGTACCGGTCCATGGCCTATTAGGAAGCGGGCCTCAGAGCAGGAGGTGAGCGGCGGGAGAACGAGCAAAGCTTCATCTGCCACTCCCCCATCACTGGCATTACCACCTGAACCATCCACCCCATCGCTTACATTGCCGCCTGAATCACCACTCCCCCACTGTCCATGGAAAAATTGTCTTCCACGAAACCGGTCCCTGGTGCCAAAAAGGTTGGGGACCGCTGGTCATGAAGATGGTTATATTAGTGATCATTACTATTTGGGGGGAGACTTTCTAGGTGCCAGGCGGATGGCTAAGCACTTCCATCAACGATCTCCCAATCCCCAGAACAACCTTTTGAGCTTGGGGTTATTATTTGCATGTCACAGATGAGGAAGACAGGGTTCTGAGAAGTTAAGGCCTCCCAAATAATAAGACACACAATTCAAGGAGGGACCCGATGGAAATTTCCCTTCACACTATGAAGGGGATGGGATCAAGCATTTAAAGGAACAGAATATTCTCCTGTTCTCTTAGGGTTCAAGGTATCACGCTGCCTGGCTTCCTCTCTCTGGGACACTTCAGCATGTCCTCCGAGCCTCCGTGGCCGAGCTCACCCTGCTCCCTCTCTCTGGATGGCCCTTCCTCTCCCCTCTGCCTGGGAAACATATTCATCGCTCAAGACTCAGCTCTGGCACCGCATCCTCTAAGAAGCCATGTCACTGTCTCTCCCGCCCACGCACACCCTGTACACAGGATCACGCGGTGCTTCTGTCCCAGTATTCTCCACTCAAAATTTATTACAAAACCCATGACACTTCATGTTGGTATTTATTTTTATGCCTCTCTTAGTACTAAACTGTCATCCCTTTCAGGCTAGACTGTATCATCTTCATCCACATATTCCCACAGCCTAGATAGATGCCTGGCAATGAGTAGGTGTTCAATGTGTATGTTTTTTTGCATCGATGAGCAGATGGAAGAAGACATGAATGGATAAATATATCTTCTAGAACTTAAGGGAATCAGCATAGAGGCAATCAACACTGTAATGTGTATTTGCTGTATTTTTTGAGAATATTCAATTCTGCTCTAGGAGACAAGAAAACGGTAAAATGGGTGAAACTCCTAAGATACATGGGATATAGGTAAGAAAGAGCAAGTAGTTCATGAGACATTGACAAAAGTCATAAAATGTGTTAGGGTTACATAAGTAAGTTAGTAACCCTTGAGACAGGTTCGACATAGATAAAGTTGGTAAAGCATGTATTGCTGAACATAGACCAAGAACCCAGAGGCAACAAATATTCATGAACCTCTAAATATATATGAGGAATATGAGACACTCAATATTCACGTGGTCTTACATTGACTACCCATAAATGATACCCCTTCTGGCATCATGTACCCTTTGCCTAAGGAATGTAGATAGAATCCAAAGCTGCTTATCAGGCTAATTGGCATAGTTATTGGTCAGGGGACTTGCCCTGTGTCTCTGTGAAACAGCAAATGTGTGTTAGTTTCAGGCACCTTCGGGCTGAACCCTCTTGCATAAACCTCATCTTTCATCTGCATAACCTGCCATCAGTGGGGAAGGCTGATGAGGCAGAGAGAGAGAGAGACAGGATGCATGAATACTGGATCAGGTAGTGTGGTCCCTCCACCCCACCTACACCCTATCTTAATTGTGTTTCCCTAGCATCTGTCCCTTCTTGCTTCTAGCTCTGTTTTTGAAAGGCTTCAATAAACTATACGTTTCAAGCATATTTGTTTGGTGTGAGCCCCTGTATTCCATGATCTCAGGGATATCTTGCCTGGTGGTATAATTGTAAGCTACCACTACATCAAGGAAATTTCCCAATGACAAGTATGTGTCCTGAAAACACCACTACAGCTTCCTTCCTTAGGTAGCCAAATATAGTTACTCCCTGTAAGACTGACCAATCTTTTCTCCTATTACTATAAGAAAAGGGAAAATTCAAGGTACTAGAGACTTTCATAGCCAGAGTGCACAGAAATATCAAATTATAGACGCAGTAAACATTCTTTAGAACTCAGGCGAGTTGTTGTGGTCCTAGTTTGCATGCAAAACACTTATGACAGATTCCCTCTTGTGAGAGCACTGGAATTACAACTAACTGCTGAATAGTCATTGACAGGAAGACACTGGAACTCACCAAAAAAGATACCCCACATCCAAAGACAAGGGAGAAGCCACAATGAGACAAGAGGAGGGGTGCACTCACAATAAAATCAAATACCGTAACTGCTGGGTGGATGACGCACAAACTGGAGAACACTTATACCACAGAAGTCCACCCACTGGAGTAAAGGTTCTGAGCCCCACGTCAGGCTTCCCAACCTGGGGTTCCGGCAATGGGAGGAGGAATTCCTAGAGAATCAGACTTTGAAGGCCAGTGGGATTTGATTGCAGGAATTCGACAGGACTGGGAGAAACAGAGACTCCACTCTTGGAGAGCACACACAAAGTAGTGTGCTCATCGGGACCCAGGGGAAGGAGCAGTGACCCCAGGGGAGACTGAACCAGACCTACCTGCTAGTGTTGGAGGGTCTCCTGCAGAGGCAGGGGGTGGCTGTGTCTCACTGTGAGGACAAGGGCACTGGCAGCAGAAGTTCTGGGAAGTGCTCCTTGGCGTGAGCCCTCCCAGAGTCTGCCATTAGCCCCACCAAAGAGCCAGGTAGTCTCCAGTGTTAGGTCGCCTCAGGTCAAAAAACCAACAGGGAGAGAACCCAGCCGCCCCCATCAGCAGACAAGAGGATTAAAGTTTTACTGAGCTCTGCCCACCAGAGCAACACCCAACTCTACCCACCACCAGTCCTTCCCATCAGGAAACTTGCACAAGCGTCTTAGATAGCCTCATCCAACAGAGGGCAGACAGCAGAAGCAAGAAGAACTACAGTCCTGCAGCCTGTGGAACAAAAACCACATTCACAGAAAGATAAACAAGATGAAAAGGCAGAGGGCTACGTACCAGATGAAGGAACAAGATAAAACCCCAGAAAAACAACTAAATGAAGTGGAGATAGCCAACCTTCCAGAAAAAGCATTCAGAATACTGATAGTTAAGATGATCCAGGACCTCAGAAAAAGAATGGAGGCAAAGATCAAGAAGATGCAGGAAAAGTTTAACAAAGACCTAGAAGAATTAAAGAACAAACAAACAGAGAGGAACAATACTATAACTGAAATGAAAAATACACTAGAAGGAATCAATAGCAGAATAACTGAGGCAGAAGAACAGATAAGTGACCTGGAGGACAGAATGGTGGAATTCACTGCTGTGGAACAGAATAAAGAAAAAAGAATGGAAAGAAATGAAGACAGCCTAAGAGACCTCTGGGACAACATTAAACGCAACAACATTCGCATTATAGGGGTCCCAGAAGGAGAAGAGAGAGAGAAAGGACCCGAGAAAATATTTGAAGAGATTATAGTTGAAAACTTCCATAACATGGGAAAGGAAATAGCCAACCCAAGTCCAAGAAGTGCAGCGAGTCCCAGGTAGGATAAACCCAAGGAGAAAGATGCTGAGACATATAGTAATCAAATTGACAAAAATTAAAGACAAAGAAAAATTATTGAAAGCAACAAGGGAAAAATGACAAATAACATACAAGGGAACTCCCATCAGGTTAAAAACTGATTTCTCGGGCTTCCCTGGTGGCGCAGTGGTTGAGAGTCCGCCTGCTGATGCAGGGGACGCGGGTTCGTGCCCCGGTCTGGGAAGATCCCACATGCCGCGGAGCGGCTGGGCCCGTGAGCCATGGCCGCTGAGCCTGCGCGTCCGGAGCCTGTGCTCTGCAACGGGAGAGGCCACAACAGTGAGAGGCCCGCTTACCGCAAAATTAAAAAAAAAAAAAAAAAACTGATTTCTCAGCAGAAACTCTACAAGCCAGAAGGGAGTGGCATGATATATTAAAAGTGATGAAAGGGAAGAACCTACAACCAAGATTACTCTACCTGGCAAGGATGTCATTCAGATTCGATGGAGAAATCAAAAGCTTTACAGACAAGCAAAAGCTAAGAAAAGTTAGCACCACCAAACCAGCTCTACAACAAATGCTAAAGGAACTTCTCTAAGTGGGTTCCTTACACGTGAATGGATTAAATGCTCCAACCAAAACACACAGGCTCGCTGAATGGATACAAAAACAAGACCCATATATATGCTGTCTACAAGAGACCCACTTCAGACCTAGGGACACATACAGACTGAAAGTGAAGGGGTGGAAAAAGATATTCCATGCAAATGGAAATCAAAAGAAAGCTGGAATAGCAATACTCATATCAGATAAAATAGACTTTGAAATAAAGAATGTTACAAGAGACAAGAAGGGCCCTACATAATGATCAAGGGATCAATCCAAGAAGAAGATATAACAATTATAAATATATATGCACCCAACATAGGAGCACCTCAATACATAAGGCAACTGCTAACAGTGCTAAAAAAGGAAATCAACAGTAACACAATAATAGTGGGGAACTTGAACACCTCACTTACACCAATGGACAGATCATCCAAAATGAAAATAAATAAGGAAATGGAAGCTTTAAATGACACAATAGACCAGATAGGTTTAACTGATATTTATAGGACATTCCATCCAAAAACAGCGGATTACACTTTCTTCTCAAGTGCACACAGAACATTCTCCAGGATAGACCACACCTTGGGTCACAAATCAAGCCTCAGTAAATTTAAGAATATTGAAATCATATTAAGCATCTTATCTGACCACAACGCTATGAGATTAGAAATCAATTACAGGGAAAAAAACGTAAAAAAATACAAACACATGGAGGCTAAACAATACGTTACTAAATAACCAAGAGATCACTAAAGAAATCAAAGAGGAAATCAAAAAGTACCTAGAGACAAATGACAATGAACACATGATGATCCAAAACCTATGGGGTGCATCAAAAGGAGTTCTAAGAGGGAAGTTTATAGCTATACAAGCCTACCTCATAAACAAGAAAAATCTCAAATAAACAATCTAACCTTACACCTAAAGAAACTAGAGAAAGAAGAACAAACAAAACCCAAAGTTAGCAGAAGGAAAGAAATCATCAAGATCAGAGTAGAAATAAATGAAATAGAAACAAAGAAAACAACAGCAAAGATCAATAAACTAAAACCTGGTTCTTTGAGAAGATAAACAAAATTGATAAACCTTTAGCCAGACTCATCAAGAAAAAGAGGGAGAGGACTCAAATCAATAAAATTAGAAATGAAAAAGGAGAAGTTACAACAGACACCACAGAAATACAAAGCATCCTAAGGGACTACTACAAGCAACTCTATGCCAATAAATTGGACAAGCTGGAAGAAATGGACAAATTCTTAGAAAGGTATAACATTCCAAGACTGAACCAGGAAGAAATAGAAAATATGAATAGACCAATCACAAGTAAGGAAATTGAAACTGTGATTGAAAATCTTCCAACAAACAAAAGTCCAGGACCATCTGGCTTCAAAGGTGAATTCTATCAGACATTTAGAGAAGAGCTAACACCCATACTTCTGAAACTCTTCCAAAAAATTGCAGAGGAAGGAACACTCCCAAACTCATTCTATGAGGCCACCATCACCCTGATACCAAAACCAGACAAAGATGCTACAAAAAAAGAAAATTACAGACCAATATCACTGATGAATATAGATGCAAAAATCCTCAACAAAATACTAGCAAACAGAATCCAACAACACAGTAAAAGGATCATACACCATGATCATGTGGGATTTATCCCAGGGATGCAAGGATTCTTCAATATATGCAAATCAATCAATGTGATACACCATATTAACAAACTGAAGAAGAAAAACCATATGATCATCTCAATAGATGCAGAAAAAGCTTTTGACACAATTCAACACCCATTTAAGATAAAAACTCTCCAGAAAGTGGCCATAGAGGGAACCTACTTCAACATAATAAAGGCCATATATGACAAACCCACAGCAAACATCATTCTCAATGGTGAAAAACTGAAAGCGTTTCCTCTAAGATCAGGAGCAAGACAAGGATGTCCACTCTCACCACTATTATTCCACATAGTTTTGGAAGTCCTAGCCATGGCAATCAAAGAAGAAAAAGAAATAAAAGGAATCCAAATTGGAAAGAAGTAAAACTATCACTGTTTGCAGATGACATGATACTATACATAGAGAATCCTAAAGATGCCACCAGACAACTACTAGAGCTAATCAATGAATTTGGTAAAGTCGCAGGATACAAAATTAAGGCACAGAAATCTCTTGCATTCCTATACACTAATGATGAAAAATCTGAGAGAGAAATTAAGGAAACGCTCCCATTTACCACTGCAACAAAAAGAATAAAATACCTAGGAATAAACCTACCTGGGGAGACAAAAGACCTGTATGCAGAAAACTATAACACACTGATGAAATAAAGATGATACAAACAGATGGAGAGATATAACAAGTTCTTGGATTGGAAGAATCAAAATTGTGAAAATGACTATACTACCCAAAGCAATCTACAGATTCAATGCAATTCCTATCAAATTACGAATGGCATTTTTTACAGAACTATACCAAAAAAATCTTAAAATTTGTATGGAGACACAAAAGACCCTGAATAGCCAAAGCAGTCTTGAGGGAGAAAAACGGAGCTGGAGGAATCAGACTCCCTGACTTCAGACTGTACTACAAAGCTACAGTAATCAAGACAATATGGTACTGGCACAAAAACAGAAACATAGATCAATGGAACAGGATAGAAAGTCCAGAGATAAACCCACGCACCTATGGTCAACTAATCTATGACAACGGAGGCAAGGATATACAATGGAGAAAAGACAGTCTCTTCAATAAGTGGTGCAGGGAAAACTGGACAGCTACATGGAAATGAATGAAATTAGAACACCCCCTAACACCACACACAAAAATAAACTCAAAATGCATTAGAGACCTAAATGTAAGACTGTACACTGTAAAACTCTTAGAGGAAAACATAGGAAGAACACTCTTTGACATAACCGCAGCAAGATCTTTTTTGACCCACCTTCTAGAGAAATGGAAATAAAAACAAAAATAAACAAATGGGACCTAATGAAACTTAAAAGAAGGGAAACTACAAACAACACGAAAAGACAACCCTCAGAATGGGAGGAAATATTTGCAAACGAAACAACAGACAAAGGATTAATCTCCAAAATATATAAAGAGCTCATGCAACTCAATATTCAAAAAACAAACAACCCAATCCAAAAATGGTCAGAAGACCTAAATAGACATTTCTCCAAAGACGACATACAGATGGCCAAGAAGCACATGAAAAGCTGCTCAACATCACTACTTATTAGAGAAATGCAAATCAAAACTACAATGAGGTATCACCTCACACTAGTTAGAATGGGCATCATCAGAAAATCTACAAACAACAAATACTGGAGAGGGTGTGGAGAAAAGGGAACCCTCTTGCACTGTTGGTGGGAATGTAAATTGATACAGCCACTATGGAGAACAGTATGAGGTTCCTTTAAAAACTAAAAATAGAACTACCATATGACCCAGCAATCCCACTACTGGACATATAGCCAGAGAAAACCATAATTCAAAAAGACACATGCACGCCCATGTTCATTGCAGCACTATTTACAATAGCCAGGTCATGGAAGCAACCTAAATGCCCATCAACAGACAAATGGATAAAGAAGATGTGGTGCATATATACAATGGAATATTACTCAGCCATAAAAAGGAACGAAATTGGGTCATTTATAGAGATGTGGATGGATCTAGAGACTGTCATACAGAGTGAAGTAAGTCAGAAAGAGAAAAACAAATATCGTATATTAACGTATATATGTGGAACCTAGAAAAATGGTACAGATGAACCGGTTTACATGGCAGAAACAGAGACACAGATGTAGAGAACAAACGTATGGACCCCAAGGGGGGAAAGTGGCGGGGGAGGGGTGGTGGTGTGATGAATTGGGAGATTGGGATTGACATATATACACTAATATGTATAAAATGGATAAGTAATACGAACCTGCTGTATAAAAGAATAAATAAAATAAAATTCAAAAAAACCCCACTTATGACAAATCTTAAAGGAAAATTGCCTAGCTAACTAAGATGCTTCATGGTTAACTTATGCAAGTGAGAGAGACTCTGAGTCTTTTCTCCAATAATGAGTAAGTAAGTATATTTTTTCTCAATGTCAGGGCACCACAAGTCCGCAAAAATACGCCCTTGCAGAATCCCATGATTGCACCCTATGTAGCCAGTTTGAATTCCTATGTGTGTGGACCAATAAAGAGTTATTATCTGACTGAGTGGGATTTTGGCTATCTGAGTGCGTTCCTAGTGTGCAGTATAATTTCAGACTTCCATTCTTGTTTATTGGCTGTCAATAGTATTATAAGTCTTGTTTATTACTGCTGGTTTCACATAGCTCAATTCATGTATAAAAAATGCTTTCTCCCCTGAGTCACATTTAAATTTATTCATATTGAGTTGCAAGAGTTTTCCTTTCTTTGGACAAAATCTGTGCTAAATGGATCTGTACAGCCACTGATTCCTTTCCCGCAATCCTATCAAATGGCCCTTTTAAAAGTGATTTGTTGAGCATCACATTGTAACTGTGCTTGTGAAAGTTTAAAAGCTCCACACAACCAAGATCTGTTGGTTCAGGAAGTGAAGAAAAAGAAAGAAAAGAAAAAGAAATGCCACCGTTTAATCTTGTATATTGAATTACCTTTCATTTTCTAATAATGGGATGATATTTAGTCTCTGCTAGAACAACGTTGTGACATCTATGGCTTGGAGGATGTGATATGCTAGGAAAATAGCCTTATGGGGCCTTGGGGACCATTGACATGTCTGTGATCCTGTAGAACTTCTTATTGGCAGTGCATAACGGAGTCAGGGCTCGTTTTATATATACTGGTGAACATAAATAGCACTTGGTGTTACTTGGGACTTTTTTGTTTGTTTGTTTTTGGCTGCATTGGGTGGCTTCTCATTGCGGTGGCTTCTCTTGTTGCAGAGCACGGGCTCTAGGCACACGGGCTCAGTAGTTGTGGCTCGCGGGCTCTAGAGCACAGGCTCAGTAGCTGTGGCGCATGGGCTTAGTTGCTCCGCAGCATGTGGGATCTTCCCGGACCTGGGCTCGAACCCATGTCCCCTACATTGGCAGGAGGATTCTTAACCACTGCACCATCAGGGAAGCCCTGGGACTTTTTATCCTAAGATTTCCATGGGTCTGGAGTACTAGGACCATGCAAACTTTCTGTTGGAAGATTTCTCCTTTCATCTCATGTTTGTCTATTTACAACCCAATTAAAATTCCCGTAGCTGGGAGGAGCACCTGGATTCCGGCACGCTCCGCTCTCTGGGGCCACTGCTGATGTAATGTGGACCCCCAGTGATCTGGCTCCTCTCTAGACCATGGGAAGAATGCTTGAGACAGAAGGGCACATCAACTCACCTGTGGACCAGAGCCTGAGATCCACCCACTACCTGCTCTCCAGGAGAATAGCATCCAGCCCAAAGCCCAAATCCTCTGGCTTCCCACACGTGAACCAGCAGCTGACACCCAGCCCCCCCCCCCCCCCCGCCCCCCCCCCCCCCGTACACGGAAATGGAAGTGGTGGCTGCCTGTGGAACTCCAGCTGGCCACCTCCCCTTCCCAAGCATCTGCCCAGTCGCTCTTCCCCAGTTTGAATTCCCTTGGAGGACAGTCTTTCACTCTGCCCTAAGATCAGCCTTCATATTGAGATATGCCAAGGGACAAAGCCCAGTGTCATCACATCATATTAAGATGCAAATAGCTGACTTCACAGGCTTTCCTGACAGCTGGTTGTGCAGGGGCCCCGCTCTGGGCTGTGTGAGGGAAGGAAGATGCAGAAATGGAAGGGGGGTGATCGTCAACATAGGCTGAGACATTTAATGTTGCCCTCTTTGATCAGAAGCTCTTTGGGGTGTGTGGGTAGTGCAGGTGAGGAAGGACGCAGGAGTCCACTGGTTACTTATTCTTCCCTGTACGGAATGCTCTGTTTATGCCATACACTTTATAGCCTCTGTTTGCATCTCTGAGACCCTTGCCCTTCTAAAGAGGTCCTTGGTAAACGACCAGATCCAACGTGCACAACCCGAAGCATGTTCCCCTGGGATAGCATCTGCTACCACACCGCCCCGGTCTCCCTCTGGGATTGCTCTTGCTTTGGAGATACACCGTTACGATTTTTACTTTGTTTATACAGAGGCTGACATGACTTCTCAGGAAGTGGGTTAGGCCTCAGAGTATCTCTGCTCTAGCAGACTGTGAGGACAGGAATATGTGATGGGGGTGGGGGGAGCTTCCCTCTAACTGCTCCAAGCAGGAAAGAGGGGTCTGCGGGCCTTGTTGCATTTCTCAAGTGCAGGAAATGTAGCAAACAGGGTACCCACTTTCTACCAGTTTGCTCAGAAAACTGTGGTTTCTTATCCATTTAAATTAAGCTGAAGAAATCAGCCCTTCACCAGGGCGGCCACAGTTAAGTTTCAGCTCTCCCAGACTTTTGTGCATCTCCCCCAACCCCTGCATCATGGTGCCTCTCCCCTTCATCCTTCTCACTCAATACCCTGTCTTTTCTTGTCAAACTATGCTCACAGAATAGGACTTGAAAAACATTCAGGTTAAATTACAAATTACCCAAAAGACCATCAGCTCTCAGCTCTCCCAGGGTATTTTATTACATTTGAACAAGGGTCAAGATCTTAAATGAAAAGAAATCATCTCTTTTGAAATCTAGGTGGATTTCAGCCATCAATATAGGAGGGGTGCATCCCTGAAATCATAGCCTCAGGCGGTAACTTGGAAAAAGACAGTTGAAGCCTTGCCCTATTATTCACCATTCCCTGTATCTGTGGTGACGTTTCTGACGTGGGGTCACTTATAGCCCTTGCTTTCCTAAAGAAATCATCTAATCCAACCTCCCAGACAAAGCCTGAAACTCTTCTAGAACATTCTTATTTGTGCTTAATCAATAGTTCAAAAATCAGAAAAGTCACAGTCTTCCTAGCTGAGCCGGCCGCTGACAGACATCCCTAAATATTAAGAAGTTTTCCTCTGACATTTATTCACTGGTTCTTAGTTCTGTACTTGAAGGCTTGTGGGTTAAATCTGTTCTCTCTTGCATGTGATATTCTTTCAAAGAGTTGAAGACAATAGTCACATCCTCCCTCCCCAGTTTTTTCTTCTACAAATTGGGACTTATTCTGTAAGTAATTGAGCTAAAGGCCCGCGGGGAGGATATGCTTCTTAGGGATACAGTGGTTTTTAAATATGTCCACAAGTTCACTGACGTATCTCTTATTACAAGATAAGGTCTATGTTTCTTCCCCTTGAATCTGGACAGGCTTTTGACTGCTTTGACTGATAGACTATGTTGAAAAGATGCCATGTACCTTTCACCTAGCTTGCTAGAATGCTTGCTCTTGGACCTTCAGGCTGCCATTTAAGAAATCCAACTACCCTGGTCTGCCATTCTGTAAGGAAGCCCAAGCCACATGGAACACCTCCCACAGACAGTCCCAGCTGAGCCCAGCCCTCAGGTCATCCCAGCCCAGACACTAGATATGTGAGTGAAGAAGCGTCTAGATGATTCCAGCCCCCAGATACCTGAGTCACCCCCAGCCATTGCAGTCCTACCAGATGAAGCCCCTTATATTGTGGAGTAGAGACAAATTGATCCTGACATGGCTTGTCCAAATTCCTGACTCAGAATCAGTGAGGATAACAAAATGACTGTTATTTTACATCATTGGGTTTGGGTTTGGTTCATTACAGAGATCAACCCCTAAATCACCTTGGCCACGGCGGCTTGTGCCCTGGAATAACATTAACACTAAATTCCCTTGCTCCTTAAACTTGCCTATTAAATATATTAATCTTGCGTTTTAAAAGTCAACTTCCTCCAGAGTCCCAGGGGAAAGCAGAAATCTCATAAACTGCAGGAAATAATCACAAAACTAGATAATGCATCAAAAATAGCGCCAAGAGGATTCAAGTCTCTAAACGTTGTGTCTTAGACCTTACTGCTTTGTATTATACCCTCAGTGCAAGTTGTCAGTTTGAGCTCATTTATTCAGATAATAAAGACTTTTGGAATCCTCATCCCATCGTCCAGTATTAATTACACCATCTTCGGCCCTGCATCTTCAGAGGGAGGGAAGCCAACTTGGATGGGAAATTCACGTAAGCCCTACAGAATTCTGTGATGTAAAATGAAAGTGATGATAATACGTGCCTTGCAAGATTGTGGTGAGGATGAAAAACCAAGCAAGGACCATACTGAGCGCTGGTGTGTGCTCAGAATTGCTCTCCGCAGAGTCGACCACATGCCTCTTACGTCTTCATCCAAGTTGTTGAAAGAAGCACAGGACAGGACAGGGCCAAGGGCAGGCCCACCACTGGTGACCATCTCTGAGCCAGTGATCAACTCTTTGGGTTCTATAATTGAACCAGCTTCAAATATAAGCTCCACCGAGGCAGGGTTCTGAGTCCATTTTTGAATGACATCTCATGTGATTAGAACGGTCTTAGCACGTAGTAGGTACTCAGTAAAGACTTGTCAAATAAACGGATGTAATTCTGTGCATAGCTCTCTCCTTAGCCTCATGATATGCCTGGATGTCCACGCCATGCATCCTGTGACCCAAGGCTGGTCTTGCCTCCCTCGGTTGAGAGTCTGAGCTCAGAGGTACAGAGCACAAAAGGTCACATATAGAGCTCAGGAAACTGACAACTCCCACTGCTACACCTATTTTCCACTTCCTAATTACCGACATGTTTAAACTATAACATGAATAGCCACATTAAAGTCATTTGTTATATGTAAGGTAGGGGCATAACACATTGATAATTAAGGCCTCCCTCTGTGCCAGCCTACACGCTAGAGGTATAATTAAGTGTAAGTACCTCTTGGTTTGCTAGCCATTATTACTGGGCTTAAACATATATTCAGCGAGTTATTAGTGAAATTCTATTGTGTCCTGAGGAACTATTGTTTAATAAATGGAATAGGAGTTTTCCAGATGGTACCACGCTCGCTCAGCTGATCTTGGGCAGTGAATTGGCGGTATAATTTTTGATGTCTGCAGAGTCTCCGTTTTCAGTATGGAAAACTCAGATCTTGAACACCACGAGGACTATAAGAAGAGCTTCCTGACTCTCTTTTCTGGTTCACTTTGGCCATAGAAGAGATAGTTCCCTGGTCTAAGATTCACTCCTCCAAGCCTCTCGGTTCCACGCAAAACAAGAAACATCCGAGGATCAAATTCACTTCATATTTGGTTCCGGGGATCAAGGACTTACAACCAAGCAAACGACATGTAATTATTAAGGCCTTGCTATGTCCACAGCCCTAAGCTAGGACTATATTGAAATAGTATGTTTCAACTTGAATTTGCATTAGAAGTAGCCATATTGTATTAAGCTCTCCATCTTATTAGAAGGACACAGGAGAGCAAAGATAGTGAGAAAGGTGCGGTGGCCCCTCCCCTCACTCCCTATCCTGACCACTGTTGGCGAACGGGAAGAGCGAGTCATTGAAATGGAAGAACCCCCAGAAAGGAATGGAGATCTCCCCCCACCTCCCGCGAGACTGGCATCGCACGCTTTCTCTTCCCAGATCCTCAAGCTGCAGTTCTGAAATTTTCCTGTAGGAGGGGCTCTACAGCGGTTACCAGGAGACGTGCGATTTGAAGCTGCCCTTGTATAGAGAGCACAAAAAAGGGTCCTTGAATCATTTATTTCCGCTGACTTGTCAGGATGGGGGAGAAGTAACAGAAGGCATTAAGGAGGCTGAGGCATTAACCACTGCGCCACCAGGCCTTTGATTTCCTCTTCTCATATGGATACTAGTCACCTCTTAGAACAGCTCCTGCAGATTTCCTGCTGGCTGAGGGAAATGGACCAAGCTACCCATCCTTGGGTACCTCTGTTCCCAGTGCCCGGTACTTAGTAGGGGCTCAGTCCACACTTGTGGAAGGAATCATGCATCCTGTGAGTAAAAAGGTAGCATTTCTTCTGCTACCATGTAGTGATTTCAGAGACATATGTGAAGATGATCTCTGAGCTCCTTGGAAGCTCTGTTGTTTTGAGCACCAAAGGGGCGAAAAGGTGTTTGGGGACAGAATAGACACTGTATCCTGTGTTATTGGCTAAAAGGAAGGCTAAGGGAGAAGTGCATTAGACAACTGAGATTACCAGGCATTGGAGCAGGGAAGTATATTAGATTCCAGAACCACAAAGGGAAATGCACAGAGGAGCTCACACCCCCCAGGACATGCTCACCGGAGGTGCCCTAACACTGATCCCCAAGTATGTTGCATTTTTCAAGGCCTGAAAAATCGGAGTCGAGACCTGGAAAGATGGGTTGGGGGCTGCTTGCTGGCCCCAGCATTGGTCCATTGCCACAGCCTACCTTCTACCACCCCTCTGTGAGGCTGGCTATTGTCTGGAGTCTTCGCTCCTTTCAATGCTTCCACGAGGCTCCACTTCTACAGGAAGCCCTCCCTAATCACCTTCTCTGTATCTGTATCTTTGCCTCTTGGAGACAAACGCACACTGCTCCCATGAAGGATTCAGTTCCTAGTGAATGATGTGCTAAGAAAGGAATCATTTACAGAAAGTGGGGCTGGAGGTGAGAGGAAACCTTAGCATGTGGCAGGCTCTGTACGGGGAATTTTACATGAATCACTGTCTTTAATCCTCGGAACACACACAGGGAACTAGAACCCATAGAGGAAGTGATATCAAAACAGACTTAAAAGAGGGCAGAGCTACCGGGATGTCAGGGGGGAAGAGTGGAAAACTGAAAAGAGGAAAAGGGGAAAGGAAAGAAAGAGTTTTCCAGGCAAAGGAAACCTCATGTGCACAGACCTGCAGGCTTGAAGGAAATGAAAGGACAGTGTGGCTCAACCACACCTCCTTCAGAAAAGACTGGAAGTAGCTCGCAAGGATAGAAAAGCTGGAACAAGAAGGCATGAATCAAAGAGAGAGGAACTTAAGAAGGAATGAAAACAAGGATGGAGATCTCAAACGGAGCCAAGAGTAAGATGTTCAAGACTGCATCCCATAATGAGGTGTATGCGTGTTGCAAGGGGGCCACGGATCGGACACTAGGAAGCTTTCTGGGAATCAGCCCTGAAAGGAAGAGCTGGTGCCTCTCCCGCCGAGGCTTCCTCAGGGAAAGTGCGACCATTGGATCAGAGAGACCTATAATCCCTACCTAAGCAGGTCAGGATACTCTCCGCTGATGTTCAGCCTGGAAAGCATCCCCATGATGGGACGTCCTGTCCATCACCCCAGGCACCTGCTACAAACGCGATTCAGCCGGTAGCCACACAATATCATCATGCAATGGCATCCAGGGGCCCCACTCTTGGTTCATGTGGCTTAATCCCAGGGGAAGATCTCAAAGTAGCCAAAAAAGACTGAAGAACTGCTTATCCTTCAAACAACTGTCCCTGGAATAGCCTCTCGCTGCCAAGTTTTTGGAGAATATTAGGCATGAGTTACAAACTACACCTCCTTACAAAGAGGAAGAATTCAGCCTGTCTATGCTGTCGATTAAATATAGACCCCTGTGCCTTAACATACAACCGGGCTGAGGGCAGAGTGTGCCTAGACGAAAAAGCCATCTCTCTCCTCCCTTCCTTCAAGTCTTACCTAAATGCCATCCTCTCTATGGAAGCGTGGTATGTTTCCAAACCAGAAATGACTTCTCCATCCCCTAACCTCTCAGCATGTTTTGCCCTTTTAAAGACACTTATCGCGTTCAATCTGGTGCTGGGCATCTTCAGATTCTACCTCCCCGGATGTGCCCAGCACAATACCATCCTCATACTCACGATCAATAAAATCTCATCGAGTGAAAGCAACACCTTCCAAATTGCCGCTTTGAACGTAACCTGTTCTTCACATCACTACCCTCTTATTGAGTGTGTGGATTCAGCCATTTATTCAGAGGAGGTAGTGGTGGCCTTTGATTTCTTTGTGCAACAGTTTGTGTTGAATCTTGAGCTCCTTCGGTCTGCATGAGACCTTTTGTGACCTCCTCATCTATACTCTGAGGTCATGGGTAAAGGTCATATCCTTTGAGGAAACATAAGAGCAGATGGGACGAGGAACTGGAAAAAAATGTAATGCAGGAAACAGCCTTGACCTCTGGCCCTGACCCACAGACTGACTGGATTAGAGATGCTTGTAAGGCAACCGGGCCTGATGTTGTCTTAACACACAAAGACTAGCATTCATTGAGCCCTTGACATATTATAAGAATTGTGCTAGGCTTCTTTCAAGATTTTAGTAGGCATGAGTTACACCATTGAACCATCACAATAACCTGTGCACTGTGGCCATTTTTTTAGATGTGGACGCTAAGACTCAGAGTAGTTAAGTAAACCACTCAATGTAGCATAGTTAGTAATCTGCAGAGCAAGGATTTGACCTCAAATCCATCTGACTTTAAAGCCCAGGTCTCTTCCAGCTGAGAAGGGTGAAATCCCAGTTCTGCCAGTTGGGAGACTCAGGCTCTATCACTTAACCTCTTAGTCACTTAAGCCTCAGTTTTCCCATCGAAAAAGTCAGGCATAACATAGTACACACCTTATAGGATTGTTTGGAGGATAAAATACATGTAAACACAGTACTTGGCAAATAGTAAGTGCTCAATAAAATTGTTATTCGTAAGAGTAAACTCTGCTACCTACTTTGACAAGGAAACTCGTGTGCATTCAAAGTGAGCCGTTCTAGCCAAAAGAGAGCCCAAAGTCATCAACATCTTAGAAAGCATATGAATTTGCTAGGGCTGCTCTAATAAAGTACCACAGACTGGGTGATTTAAATAAAAGAAATTCATGCCCTGACAGTTCTGACGGCTAGAAGTCTGAGATCAAGGTGGCAGCAGGATTGGTTTCTCCTGAAGCTTCTGTCCTTGACTTACAGGCGGACACCGTCTCCCTGTGTCTTCACGTGGTCCTTCCTCCATACATGTCTGTGTCCTAATTTCCTCTTCTCATAAGGATACTAGTCATATTGGATTAGGGCCCACACTAATGACTTCCTTTTAAATTAATTATCTTTTTAAAGACCATATCTCCAAATAAAGTCACATTCAGAGGTACTGGGGGTTAGGACTTCAGCGTGTGAATTTGGGGAGGTGGGGGGGGGGGCACAGTTCAGCCCATAACAGAGGGCCTCAGTAAAATTTTTCTAAAAATACTCAGTTTTTAAAATTTTTTCCGTTAAAGGCAAGTTAGGGGACTCACTTGGCTTTGAGTGGAAAACCAGTTGAGTGTCTTCTGGAGACAAATTATTGCTTTTTTTAAAATGGCATTATCAATAGGGACTACAATGGCTTTTGTTTGTTTATTTTTATTTTGGAATCTCTGAAGGGTCAGGCTTCCCTACGGCAGAAGGCTCTTCACTTTACACACATCGTAATGTATGTAAGGTGACAATCATGTTCGCCAGGATCCTTTTCTCCACCAAAGGCCAGGTCCAATATGGAGAAAACCTCGAGCAGCACAGAGAGGCTTGTCAGAGGTGGGATGTGTTTGCCTGGGGACAATGCTTCTTCCTTTTTATTTTGGAAATAGGAGCAAGGTCACAGGCACATTGCTGGGCACACCAGAGGAGTATCAGGTTACAAACAACAGTGTTGTAACAAAGCACACTGACTTTAGTAAAATAGATTATTGGTCTCTCTGGGGTTGATTGACTGCACTGAAGTCCCCAGTTAACGGTTCTCTGTATTTGTGCCCTTTTGCCTTGTCACTTCATAGTTTCGCTCTGAAGAGGTCGGCCTGTGATTTGCTCTGTCCCGTAGGATGCAGCAGAAGTGGCAGAATGCCTGTTTCAAGCCTAGGCCTCTAGAGGCCCCGTGCACTTCCGTTTACTCTCTTGACCAGACAACAAGCAGAGGCCCGAAAACTGGAGACGTCTAGAAAAACGATGATCCATTTTATTTTATTTTTTTAATATAATGTTCTATGTTAATTATACCTCAAGCTTTTTCTTTTTTAATTAATTTATTTAGTTATTTTGGGCTGTATTTGGTCTTTGTTGCTGCGCACGGGCTTTCTCTAGTTGTGGTGAGCAGGGGCTATTCTTTGTCGCGGTGCACAGGCTTCTCCTTGCGGTGGTTTCCCCTGTTGCGGAGCACGGGCTCTATGCACGTGTGCTTCAGTAGTTGTGGCGCATGGGCTTAGTTGCTCCGCGGCATGTGGGATCTTCCCGGACCAGGGCTCCGACCCGTGTCCCCTGCATTGGCAGGCGGATTCTTAACCACTGCGCCACCAGGGAAGTCCCTCCATTTTAAACAGTGCAAAACAATTGGTAAAACCGTTGCGGATAGTAGGTCGGAAGACAGAAAATGTAGCTTGTGAACTTTTAGATTTGAGCATTGCAATTTCCAGGGAGAACTTGCAAATGTCTACTACTAAAGAAAGAAATGGCTAGTTTGCAAGCTGAATTGAAAGGGAATATAGAGGGTGTGGAACAGGCCAGAATGGAAAAGAAAACTTTCTTATCTCCAGTGAATCAAGCCAGTAGCAGATCAAACTCAAGGCACTGCCAAAAAGATAGAAGCTTAGAGTAAAACACAAATCAAACCTGTGGTTATAAGACCTTCGAAAGAATTAAAGCAGTGCCTAGTATACCCTCTCAGCTGGACAAGAGGGCTTCTGGGAACTTTAAAGATTCTGTCCCATAGCAGCATGAGTACCAGACGTAGCTGAGAAAAAGTCTACAGAGTCTGGCATGTCTCAAAAAGAATTGGTGAAATAGAGTGGATTTAAATCAGATCTAAAGTAACCCCAGCCCCAGGAACATTTTGAAAGGAAGTGTGAGGCGAAACTGGCCTCAGGCTGAACTCAAAGATTCTAAATTAAAGTTACTCAAAATTGTAAAAGGCCTCTGGGTCCCCAGGGCTTTATAGCAGGAAAAAGGCTGAGGGTGTCGCACATTTTCCTGTGCCCTCATCACAAGTGGTGAAGGAGGGTGTTGGGAAAGGAAGATGTCCCAGTGGAAGGAGCCAAAAGCCAAGGAGAACAATGGAGGGGAGAGCCAGCTCCATGACCGTGACCATGACCATGACCATGACCGTGACCGTGACCATGACCAGCGTGTGGGAAAGGGGTAGCGTGTGTACTGCGAGACTTCAGAATCGTCAAAGGCCTGTGACTTCCCATCGTTCCCCTCTTCAGATGGCAGAGTTCATTGTAGTTACCCTGTGCTTGTTTCCTTGCTGTATGTTCAGTGTGTGGGAGGAAGATTACTTCTATGTTTAGCTCATAAGCCTTTGGATCAAGAGGAAGCACCTTGGGACCTGTTGTTGGTCGCCTTTTGCAGGTCTTGGAGGAGGACGGTGAGCATCACTGTGTGTGAGCATCTGTGGCCAGAGAGTGGACTGTGGTTTACTGACTGCAAAACTGATTCCAATTCTCTATGCATCCCTGTATCCCCAGTGTGGACCTGACGGCTCCATCCGTCAAGACGTGGAGTATATTTCCCCAACCCTGGAGGCCAGGTTGAGACCACGCCTGGGACTTCGTGCTCCAGGTCGTTCCTTTGGGTGGAGGTGCTGGGGCCAGTCAGTTCTCCAGCCATTTACTAAGGACTCAAAGCCACCCTCGAGGTCCCTGTTGTTCCTGGTGACGCCTTGCTGGCGTAAGACCAGGGCCTTTCACTCTACTCAGGTGGAGGTGGGTCGTCTCAATAGGGAGAGAGCTTGCTAAGGAAGCTGAGACTGTGGGGAGGTAAGCGAAGCGGGGTAGTTGAAAAGCTCTCCGGTGCTGTTGCCCCGGCGATGCCCGTGGCGTTCCTCAGTAAGCTGCTCTACTTCCGCACCTGCGTTTCGCCGAACCAGTGGTACAGGTTGAGCCCTGCTTCCATGCCTCTGTTGCCCTCGTGCGCTGCCCTCCTCGGCTCTCTGCCCAGCCTTGAGCAGCACCCAGGTCTGTGAAGAGCCTTTGGCTGTGGGCCCTTAACCAATGCCAGCCCTTCCCCCCTCCCTTTCCACTCTGGGCCTCTGCACCTTTGCTCAAAACTGTTCCCACTGCCTGGACTCCCTTTCTCCTCCTCCTCCTGGGAGACACCCACTCAGACTAAAGTGAGAGTCAGCTGCCACCCCGGCTCCTTCCTCTGTGCTGTGCCACCTCTGTTCTAATACGTGCCAAGACAGATGTCGTTTTTCTTCCGCCATTTCTATCACTACCCGCAGACTGCTAGCTCCACAAAGGCAGGAACTATTTCTTCTTTTTTTTTTTTTATGCTCAGAGCCTAGCAGAGTGTCTAAGATTGAGGAGGAACTTATCCAAATTCATAAAACAACTAAAACAGAGAGTCCCGTTCAGGATTTTCTGCTAAGTCTCAACCACGCCAATCTCATCCTACCTCCCTGACTCTCGACACTAATGACCTATTGTTTCCCAGTAGTACATTTCTCTAGGAAATGGAAATGGACTTTTAAACTGGAAGCAAAATTCATAAGGTGTGCACTTTTCTTCATTACTCCCCCATCACTACTTGTGTTGCAGGGAGAATTGCAGGTGGTGTAGCAAAGGGGAAGGTGAATGTTCATTTAGGACATTTAAAACCTGGTTGAAAAGCAAAACGCTCTTCCCATGCCATTGCCTCGTGTGGAACCATAATATGCATCCTACGTTTATCAGTCACGTGGCATTTTTGCAGTTTACTGTGTGCTTTTGCTTAAGCTCTTCTTACTTGGTGAGAAAGTAAATGAAGGCAGAATTCTAAAGCCAAACGGGGTCTACAGTCAAGTCAGTGGCATAGTGTCAAGGGATTCTAGGCTGAATGGTGCAGTTGGTGTCAGAAGGTCTGAGTCTTTGGAAAAATATGTGTCAAAATTCATGGCCCGTCACATTACAAACCAGCCTGCTTTCCCTGTTCTCAGTGTCTGGATGGGCTATCATACCACCCTATAGTAAATGCTATGCTAAGGGTACTTACTAGTTTTTGGCACAGGCTACCTGACCCTGGCTTGAAGGAGCAAAAAGGCTAGGGAAGCTGAGACTGCAGGGTTGGCCTACAAGTGTGTGTGTGTGTGTGTGTGTGTGTGTGTGTGTGTGTGTGTGTGTG
>NW_020837969.1:22517269-22682572 GCF_003676395.1 Aethalodelphis obliquidens | reverse complement strand
TGTGTGTGTGTGTGTGTGTGTGTGTGTGTGTGTGTGTGTGTGTGTGTTGGGCATCATTTGGCAGAAGATAAGAATGGGCCAGATCCTCAAGGGCCTTGGGTACCATGTCCATTCATTCACTCAGCAAATATTTACTGTGCCCCTATTATGCCATGCACTGTGACCAAAACATGTTACCATAACTGGGCTTTTATTCTAATAGCATGTAATAGCCAGAGTTCTAAAATGGCCCCCAAGATTGTCACCCCCTGGTACCTTCAATGTGGACAGATCCTCAGAGTATGAGGGAGTAACACTCCCATGTGGTTGAAGATTTTATGTTACGTGACAAAAGAGATTTTGCAGATGTAATTAAGGTTGCTAATTGGATGGCTTTGATTTCATCAAAAGGGAAATCATCTGGGTGGGCCTGATGTAATCACGTGAGCCCATTCAATCTGGGTGGAGAGACCCAGGGAGTTTCTTCCACTGCTGGCTTTGAAGGAGGATGAAAGTAGCCGGTCAGGAGCCGAGAAGGAAAGAGAAACCTCAGTCCGATAACCTCCCGAAGTTGAATTCTGTTGATAACCTGCCTGAGCTTAGAAAAGGACCCTGAGCTCCAGATAGGAATGCAGCGTAGCCTATACTTTGCTTTCGGTCTTGTGAGACCCTGAGCAGAGAACCCAGGCACACCATACCCAGACTTCCGACCTAGAGGACTGTGAGCTAATAAATGGGCATTATTTTAAGCTGCTAAGTTTGTGATAAATTGTCATAGAGCAATAGAAAGCTAATTTAGGACATTTCACCACAAATTCAGATTTGACTAATGTTTGAGCGTCTTCTATGTGCTAGGGGTGGTGCTGGGAACGCTCATATACGCTAAATTACCTAATCTTCCCTTTCATCCTTCATGCATGATGCTCCTTTTCATCAACATCACCAGCACGGTGCAGGAAGGGGGACCCCTTCCAGGGCCCAAGAGTGGCCTCTTGTCTAACACTCAGAAATGAATTGTCAGAGGAGACACACGTACTGACAGAGCAAGAGATTTTATTGGGAAGGGGCACTCAGGCAGAGAGCAGCAGGGTAAGGGAACCCAGGAGAATTGCTCTGCTACGTGGCTCGAAGTCTTAGGTTTTAAGGTAATGGGGTTAGTTTCCAGGTTGTCTCCAGCCAATCGTCTTGCTTGGCCCATAGTCTGACTCAGGCTCCTTCCTGGTGGCGTGTGCATCTTTCAGCCAAGATGGAGTCTTATTATCATGTTTTTTTTTTTTACAAACTTTTACAAATGTTTTATCATTTAAATTTTAATTTAATTTTAATTTAACAAATTTTTACAATTTTTTATCATTTTACAAATTTTTTTATCATTTTCACTTTACAAACTTTATTAAATAATGAGCATTACTAACTTTCATTATCATATATACAGTATTTGAACTATGTTTTCCTAGATACATAGTTTTTTGTTTGTTCAAGCCCTTGATCAAACCATGCCTGAAGCTTTGGCCACTAATGGACTTTTCATGAGCCATGAGCTAAATCGTTTCCTCTAGTATTTAAGCCATTTTGAATTGGGTTTTCAGTTCTCTGCAAGTAAAACCATCCTGATACATTACTATTCCTACGGGATAGATGACAAAATGAAACTTAAGGAAGTTATTCCCGGAGGTCACAAAGCTAGTAAGTTGCAGAGTTGAGACTTAAAACCCAATCCTTTAGCCCCCAATTCAGGGCTTGTTCTGTTACACAAAGTGCCTCGCCCAACTTACCTTTGTCCCGTCCTAACTGGTAGAATACCTTCACTTCTCTCCGAAAAAATCATTCTCATTTTAGGGATTCCCACTTCTCCTCATTCCTGGAAAGGGACCCCCAGCTTCACAATCTAAATGCTTCCACATCTCAGTTTCCAGCACCATCCTATGTCCCAGTCTTCTCAACCACAATTTAAATCCAATAACGGCAGAACTCTTTTTTTTTTTCACTCACTGCTTTTTCCTTCAATGGGTCACAACACAGCCATCCTTTGGAAATAAGCACAGACCTTTCCGGTTAGGTGGAGAATGGGGCTTAGACCAGCACAGCAGGTGAGGAAAAGTGCCTTCCTGGTCTCTAAACACCCATCTGAGCTGGTCTCAGTCTCTGAGGAATGTCTCAGGAGGTGGGCAGTGAGTAAACAAAAGAGAAAGCCCAGACATAAATGAGAAGCCCGCTCTTTAGCAAGAAAATGTCCCATTAATCACTGTCAAGACACCTCCACCTCCCAAGGGACTGGCATCTGAAAGAAAATTAAGTAACCAAATACAAGTTCCTTCCTGTCAGTGGAAGGCAATATTATTAGCAAATTAGCAAACGTATCCATCAGTGATAAAAGAAAATCAATGGGTTTTGGAGTTTTACAAAAACAGGAAAAAGGTTAGAACAAGCTACACATCCCTTATAGAGCTTGATGTCTCTCGCACAGGGATTAGGGCCCCGGCCAGCCTCACAGCCTGAGCCCCGCTTCCTCCCCTGGGGAGGGGGCCTTACCGAATTAATTGCTGCATACCGGCTGGCCAAAGAGCCCCCTCATCCTGGAGTGGGGAGTGCCTTCGGGGGCCATCACTTGGAAATCATTCTGGAACATGTGCCTGGTGGAGGAGGAAAGGTGTGGATCGGAAGCTGCCTGGTGATGTCACCTTCGAGCGTTTTCCCTGCCTGGCAATGAGTGGCTGGGCAGCTGGGAGCCTTCAAGTGACTAAGGGGGCAAGAAGGAGTGGTCTAGTGTCCTGTGTTTGGAAAAGTAGGGGGACATTTGGACTGTACAGAGAACAGCGAGTCAGCTGGTGGTCTGGGGAGGGGTTTTGCATTATTAATGTCTTCTCTTTATTCTTTTTTCTTTTTAAGAACCTGATAATAGTTACAGAGCCTATTAAAAACAACAAAAAAACACATTTTCTGGAGATTCACACATACTTTGGGGGCCCAGTTACTCCAAAAAACCCCTCGTCTTAAGAAAAATCACTCTGCTCTGGAGACAGGCCCACCTGACATCCTTCTCAATGAAGTGCTGCGAAGGACATGAACCTGGCACTCTGCATCAGGGCGGCCCAGGTCGCTTTGAACTAACAAAGGGGGCCTTAAATCACGGAATGGAGCATAGCCTCCTTCCGACATCTGGAATTTTATGAGGTAGGAGCAGGCAGACAGAGTCAGAAAGCGTACTTTAGGGCTCATAGAAAAGCTTTTTTTATAAGCATCTTGGTTGATTTTCCAAGCATACAGCGGGCACTTTAATAAAGATTTCTGTAAATTAATATGTTTTGTTGAATAGACAGCCATTGCTAAAATGTCTCCACCTGGGATTTTTTTCTCGTGCAGCCCAAGAGGAACCACCAGAAAGGGCAAGGGAAGTTAATTCCCACTGTCCAACCCCGCAAGACACAGCTTGGGGCAGTTGGGCTTCTCCACAGGGAGGACCGTGGGCTTTGGGACACGCTGGGGGGAAGCCTGTAATGCCATCCTTCACCAGTTTGGAAGTGAAGAGAGGCACGGCCAGAGCACCTCTGCGTGGCAGCCACATGCCCCGCTGGTGGTGGCTCTCGCCCTCCTGACTAGGTTTGCATTTCAGCCTCTTTATAGGTTTTTATGAACATTGACTTTTAGAAATGAGAGACGTCAAAAGTAACCTGAAGGACAGTATATGGTTTGCATGCTTTTGAGTCAGCATTAGGAGAGCTATAGGCTCACTTTTATGCTACTCGCTTATTCTATTGAGTATTAACGCTTATTTAATACCTGCCCTTTACCAGGCACCGTGTATAGAGTGCACGAGTTGGACAGAGTCCCTGCTTTCTGAGTTTGCAATCTAGTGGGGAAGACAGCTAGAGAAGGCTGTCTCTGCAACATATGACAATTGCTAAAATAAAGGATAAACAAAACATTATAGGAACACAGAGCAAAGACCTTTTACCTGCTCTGGGTGTAGGAGCTTCCGAGGGGGGTGACACTTGGCCCCAGAATGAAAGCGTGACTAAGAGTTCAACAGGCAGAGGGGAGGAGGGTGTGGGTAGAGCAGGGCACGGAGGGCGTTCCGAGCCCAGGGCACAGCGCAGCTGACCCACAGACACACGACGCCTCATGACAGCAAGTGTGAGCCGAGTGTTCTTCCCCCCGTACCTCCCCATCTGAATCCTTCCTGCTGATCCGCAGGTTTTGATTTCGACAACAGTTTCTCCAAAACGATTTCTCTGACTTTCCCCACCTCGCATCTTGGGACTCCCTTCCTTTTCTTTCTTTCTTTCTTTTTTTTTTTTTGAGAGTTTTTTTTTTTTAATTGAGATATAATCGGCATAAAACCTTGCATTAGTTTCAGGTGTACAGCATAGTGATTTGATATATGTATAAATTACGAAATGATCACCAAAATACATTTAGTTGACATTCATCATCATACAGTTACAGATTTTTTTCTTGTGGTGAGAACTTTAAGATCTAATTTCTTATCAACTTTCAAATTTGCAATCCAGTATTGTTAACCATAGCTACCACGCTGTACATTACATCTCCAGGACTTATGTGTCTTATAAGTGGCCGTTTGTACTTTTTTTTTTTTTTTTACATCTTTATTGGAGTATAATTGCTTACAATGGTGTGTTAGTTTCTGCTTTATAACGAAGTGAATCAGTTATACCTATACATATGTTCCCAAATCTCTTCCCTCTTGCGTCTCCCTCCCTCCCACCCTCCCTATCCCACCCCTCCAGGCGGTCACAAAGCACCGAGCTGATCTCCCTCTGCTATGTGGCTGCTTCCCACTAGCTGTCTATTTTACGTTTGGTAGTGTATATATGTCCATGCCTCTCTCTCGCTTTGTCACAGCTTACCCTTCCCCCTCCCCATATCCTCAAGTCCATTCTTTAGTAGGTCTGTGTCTTTATTCCTGTACTTTTGACCCCCTTCACCTATTTTGCCTGACCCCTACTCCCCACCTCTGGCAACCACCGTCTTCTGTATCTATGAGTTTGGTTTGTCTAGATTACATATATAAGTGATATCATACAGTATTTGTCTTTCTCTGTCTGACTTATTTCACTTAGCAGAATACTCTGAAGATCTAACCAAGTTGTCACAAACGGCAGGACTTCCTTCTTTATGGCTGAGTAGTATTCCACTGTATGCATGTACCACATCCTCATTATCCGTTCATCCATCAGTGGACACTTAGGTTGTCTCCATATCCTGGCTTTTGTGAGTAGTGCTGAAATGGACATGGGGTTACAGATAGCTTTTCGAGATAGTGGTTTCATTTCTTTCAGATCAAAGGGGACTCCCTTCCTAACCACTACCCCTGCTGTTCACCGGTCTGTGTTCTCCATTGCTGAAGCCCCATGAAGACAAATCAGTGTTTCTTTCGCTCACAGTTTTCACCCTGGTGCTGAGCACACTGGCATATGGAACATGGCCTGCAGTAATCTCTCAAGAAATACCTTTGATATGATTAAACCAAAATTTCTACAAAGAGTCCATTATATACATTTTCTAACAGGAGTGGGAAAATATGCTACCATGTACTCAAGAAGTTAGTGGCTTAATGTGAACTACATTATCAAGCATTTCCCATTTCCATTATGCGAGATCTAGTTGAGAAAAGAGGGGCTCTCAAGACACAATCCCAAGAGCAAGTCCTGTCTCTGTTACTAAGGAGCTTGTAACCTTGAAGGTACCTCCGGGCTCTGGGACTCATCTTCCTTCTCTGCAAAATGAGGGGATTTCAAAATCGTGTTTAATGCTAGTTCCCATTCTCACCCATGACTCTTTGCTTGTTTACTCAAGCCCAAAGCAAAGCCTGCATCCAGAATTTTTAATACAACTGGAATCAACCACCAACACATTTGGAATCAACCACCAACACGTTTGGAATCTTCTCTTTTGAAACAGAAGCTTCCTTTTTGCCTTTCAAATAAAAGCTTTATGTTGAGCCCAGTTCTCTAAGAGAACCCAGGACTCGCTCTCAGGGAATGACATGGCACAGGTGAGGGTGTGGTGAGAACAGAATCGGTAGAACTTACTGGATTAGCCGAGGGCAGAGGGGCTTTTGTGACGGTGTCGTTCTGTTTCCTGAGACCTTTAGGAATCTTAACAGTGTGGTTCTGCCCCAGAGGGTGTAGTCTATCAGCAAACCCCAGACTCAAGGCACGATCTCTCAATTCCACTACCACCCAAGGACTTCAGGTATATTTGAAACAAAACAAGCAAAACCCAAACACTGCTATATACTAACTGCAGAATGTCTCTCACTTATTGGGGAAATTGCAGTTGCACGCGCCCAAACTATAGAAATGACCTCTTCAGCTGCAGAGCCTACTGATGTTTTAAATTTGAACCACATTCAATAGAGGAAAATTGCTAGTTGAATGCAAAGCGTTTGCCTCCCAACGATATTAAGGTGCCAGCTACATTCAGGGGTTTTTGACGCTGTGAGATCCAAACAGGGTGCCTCCGGAATATGGGATGAAGTTTAGACGACGTCACCATCTGGACTTGAGACTAAAAAGAATCCAGGTAAAACTGGATGATATATGCCTCCTTCCCTCTAAAAAAATGACACACCAAAGACTGATACAAGTGTGTTGCCAATGAAGCTAGAGCATTTACAGAATATTAAACCAAGGACTTAAGAGTTCCTCCCCCAAAGGAAGACCTTCATTTAGAATGCAAAAGGAAAGATAAGCCGGAATCCTGGACACTGAAACATAGCCATTAGGAGGAAATAATGCCATTACAGAAGTTTTAATGACGGGCCGGGAATACTGGGAAAGCGGCGGAGAACTGTGGGAATTTGTTAGAGTGCCTTCCGATGCTGCTGAGAGGGGAGTCCCCTGTCCCTCTGGTCTGCGTCCCCCCAGTGTAAGTCAAGCGTATCGAGCAGTCCTGACATGAATGTCTCGCTTCTTTCCTTAGCTCTATCTGCTGGGCAGCATTCTGATTTTGATTTGGCGTCTCAAATAAACTTCCATATTAAAAAGAGAACATGCTAATCTGCTAACAGGAGCTTTGAAGGACCTCCTGGTGAGCTCTGTTTCTCAGTGAAAATTGATGATTTGCCATTTTGGTCTGTTAGGCATCTTAGAAGTTGGGTATGAATGAACCAGGCCCCCACAAGCAATAGACTCGCCCTGAGTGAGCTGACAAAGGTTCCTGAATCCTGTGATGTCACCAGGAAGCAGGCCTCCGGGGAAGCCGGCCTCCATACACTTCCTTGCTGCAACACCAAGCTTCCAGTGACCGTGGGATGAATGGATGCTTGGCAGGATGTACATTCCAATGTGTTTTCTCTGAGAGGAAGCGCATTTTCTAGAACGCTAACCAAGAGGATAATTGAAAAAAAAAAAAACCCAAACTCTTTATGGATAGGAAAGATAGCGCTAATGACGCTTTTTGTGAGTTATAGGTTTTAACGTTTGCAATAGAGGATGAAGCCACAGCGATCGCCTTGGAAATCATTCCCTAGATATTTACTCAGTGCCTGCTACTTACAGGTGGGATGAGGGCTAGCAGGCAGAAACAGCCACCGCTCTCCTGCCAGGAACTTTCAGTCTAGGAAAAGAGAGAAGAAAATGTGTATAATAGAGAGTAGAAATGGTACTCACCATAGAAGATATCGTTGAAATGTTGTTAATAGCTCAGAAGAGGAAATACTATTTATTTAACAAACACTTCTGTAATCCTTACCGCGCGCCAGGCACTGTTTTAAGCGCTTAATGTGTAATAGCTTATTGAACGCGCCTAGTAATTTTTGAGGTAGTTACTATTATTATCCCCATTTTACATATGACACAAGACACAGTGAGAAACCTTACGAAAATCCTGTGGCTAGAAAGTGGCCAAGCTGGGATGTGAACTGTGGTGATGGTCTGGCCCCAGAATCCTTTCTCTCTGCCAGCCTCCTGCTGTCTTACAACTGGCAGCTGGAGGACCCAAGGAAACGTTCACGAAAGTGAGGTTATTTTTCCAGAGCCTTGAAGAGGGTGGGCAGCTTTTGAATATGCAGACATGGAAGGAAGCACATTCCAGGCAAAGTAAACAGTGCTAGGGAAGGCGGGGAGGCTAGCATGTTCGGGACTATTGTTTCCTAGTCAGCCAACAATTATCCTACTGCCTCAGCACAAGTTCAGGTTCAGAAAGAATAACTTGTTAGAATAAAGGGCCTGAATAAAGGGTCAAGTATGAGGGACAAACAATGGTTGAAAATCTAGCCTTTGAACTTCAGTTTCCACAATTTCCATTCATTCTCTCTATCTCAGTCTTCGAGTAATTGACTCAAAAAGAAGGCGTGGGTTTGATAGGAGCAAACCAACGTTAAGGTACCGTAAGCAGGGCAAATCATATCCTGACGTGGCACAGACCCAAAGGCAGGGTTAGCCATTGCCCTAAAACCTCAAGGTTTGGTATTTCCTGATCTATAGGGAGGAGTAAACAGACCACATTTATTTTTTTATATATCCCGGAACAGAGGAGAAGGCAATGCTGGGAGACGTGGGACAATGTTCTCTTTCTTAAGAAAAATTCAACCCTGTTTGACAAGTAAGAGCTCTTCTTTTGCTGCAAGGCTGTCTCACGAGGCTTTAAAGGCAATAATAATGGTGGCACTCTTCGTGAGCGATGACGTTACTCCCTGAGTACCGAGCTTGAAGAAGCTGCATGATATTTCGTTGAACTAATTCCTGATTTCCTTCGTCTCCATCTCCTGAATTGGGACTGTGAGGAAAAACCAGGAAGACTGAAGGTCAGGTCCACGACCCCACAAAAGCTGAGTCAGGACAAGCGAATAAGTGTGCCAAGGTCCTGGGCCCTGTCTTCCAGGGTGACGTAGAGAGGGGCTTTAGCTTCTTTTGACTCCGACACCAGCCTCCGGCCCGTGCCCACACGCTCCGGCGAAGGCGGGGTAATTGGTGTGGTCATGGTGCCAGTAGTTCACATTTGAATAAAACACGGTCCAAAAATCAGATCGTCGGGTTTGCCATCCCCATCCCAAGGGCCTGCCTGGGGAAGAGAAGGTTTGCCTCCAGGCAGACATCGGTGTAGATCCTTGCTGTAGCACATGCTAGCTGTGCCACCCAGAGGAAGTTACCCAACTTCAAAAAATCTCAGTTTGCTCCCATGGAGAATGGAAATTATAACATTATATTTAAGAGGATATTTGGAAGAATCAAATACCATGATGTAAAGCACTTAGCACGGCGCCTGATGCATAACAGACGCTAGAAAGAGCCTCGGTTCCCTTGCCTGTCTTCTCCATGGATTCATCCACATCCTTGTAACGCCCTACATTCTGAGCACACAGGATTATAACCATTCCTCCTCCGATTCAATAAGAAGGCAACCTGGAAATCAGAGACTCAATCCCTGTAACGGAGAGAAGAACTGGCATGAAGTGCTAAGAGTAGAAGTGACATCAGAGCCTGTTGGAGGCTGTAACAGGAAACACTGGCAAGAGAAAGGCCTTAAGTTTAAAGGGCGTCATGAAGTCAAAAGAGACAAACATTCAGGCCTCCTGAAGTCCGCTGTCTACTGAAGCAGCCATTCATGCCTCTGGCCAACGTAGCCGCCAACAGGATCCTCCCACGTGGGCCCTGAGCTCTCCACCACCTGCATCAAGCCCCAGCCAAGGAGAAGGATGGGTTGCCTGTTTCAGAAGGAGAGGAACTGGCTACTGACAACACAGCTCCTAAAACATATATGCGGCTCCAGGGTGGTTACACGTGAGAAAAAGGCACTCCTAGGCAACTGCATCATAGCAACATCCTGAAGAGTCTGCTTGCACCGTCCCACACAGGACCGTTACAGCCTCGCCGAGGACTCAGGCGCGCCCTCAGAGGATGAAGCATGAGTGTGGCGGCTGGTGTGTGGCAGGACCGGCCTAGCGATCACGCTACCGCCAGCCCTTTACATCAGAGGGAGGAAGAGCGCCCTAGGGGGAGAACTGCCCCAGGACAGGACCTCCTTCTCAGTCAGAGACAGCGGCCTGTGAGGAGAAAGCCAGGACGGCCGGCGGATGTTTTCAGAGAGGAAGACAGAGCTGCAGGAGGAGAGACGCCGGCTGTCACGTCCTCCACCTCAGACGAGGATCTGAGCTCTAGGGGGAAACACTCTGGAGGGAAAGCCCACCTTTACACACAGAGACAGTGCTCAGTGAAGACAAACGTTGAGTGGCCGACCTTTTTCAGATAGAGAGAAAACCCTCTGAGAGGAAATGCCAGAGGGTTCACCCTCCACCTCATGCAGAGAAACAGAGTCCTCTGAGGAGAAAGGCAGGGGGTTGGAGCTCCCCTTCAGTCAGAGACCGTGCTCTAGGCTTTAGGAGGAGAAAGGCTGGCGAGCCAGCCATCTTCTTTGGGATGACCAGCTCACTTCTCCAGGCAGAGAGATACAGCTCTCTGACGAGAAACGCCCGATGGATGGAGGTTCTCCACCTCAGACAGGGAGACCGCACTCTGAGGAGAAATGCCAGATTGCCAGCTCTCTCCCTCAGAAAGAGAGCCAGCGCTTTATGAGGAGAAATCCCGAATGGTGCCCTTCGTTTTCAGACAGAGAGAAAGGGTTCTGAGAAGAAAAGACAGATGCCCACCTCTCTTTTTCAGACAGGGAGACAGCTTTCTATAAGGCGAAATGCCAGAGGGTCAGCCCCCCTCCTGCAATGGAGAGACAGCGCTGGAAGAGGAGAAACGCCCCATGGCAGACACACAGCACCTCAGATAGACACACTGTGCTCTAGAAGAGCATGACGGAGACATGTTCCATCGGCCCTCATTTTTGGACAGAGAGACAGTGCTCTCTGAGGAGACATGCCAGGTGTCCACCTCTCTAAAAAGAACAGGAAAGAATCATATGAACCGATCTGACAAACATCCAATGTATATATTGTTAAATAAAAAAAGCAAGTCGCAGAACAATATATACAGAGTAGTCCCATTTTGTTTAGAGTATACACACAAATAAAATTGTACCTGTCTCTATGTGTGTATATGTTTTTACAAGTCTAGAAGGATGCACACAATACTGGTGACAATGTTTCTCTCTGGGAAGGAAGGCAGGATTCAGTGGGGTGAGAGAAAGAAAGGGGACATCTGCTTTTTGCCTCTATAGTTTTTTCCATTTTGCTGGAAGTTTATACATTGAGAATGTTTTCATATGTTATTTGTGCATTTATGGATATGTAGTGAGGGGGTAAGGAGTTTGGGAGGAGGGTGGGAGAGTATTTTTCACACAGAGTCAACTACTGCCAGCCTTTGGGTGAACTCTCCTTCCAGAAGTCCCCCTATATTACATACACATATACAGATAAAGGTACAGAAAATACAGAAGTGAGATTCATGTATGCATTTGTTCATTCAACAGACATTTTAAAATTCCTACGATGTTCAAGAATCTGGGTATAGCTATAAACTTAAATTCCCTGATTTATGTAGTGAGGGCAACAGGTAATAAACAAATAAAAATATATAATTTCAAGTGGACATAAGTTCTACATAGAAAATAAACGAATGCTCTTACTGTAAATGCACCCAATGCAATCTGTCTAACAACAGGGGAATCTTTTCGTTTTGGTAAATGTAGATCCGCGGCAATATTTTTAATGGCTGGGCATCCATCGTATGGAGGATCATGGTTTCTTTTACACATGGTTTTTCTTTTTTTTTCTTTTTCTTTTTTTTTTTTTTTTTTTTTTTGCTGTACGCGGGCCTCTCACTGTTGTGGCCTCTCCTGTTGCGGAGCACAGGCTCCGGACGGGCAGGCTCAGCGGCCATGGCTCACGGGCCCAGCCGCTCCGCGGCACGTGGGATCTTCCCGGACCGGGGTACGAACCCGTGTACCCTGCATCGGCAGGCGGACTCTCAACCACTGCACCACCAGGGAAGCCCGGTTTTTCTTTTTTTATGTAAAAGAAGTCAGAAAAACAGAAATAAAAAAAGAAAGAACAGAGGGGCAGATAAAAAAGTAGCAAGATGATAAATTTAAATTCAATTCTATCAAGAATCACATTAATTGTAAACAGTCTAAACACTAATTAAAAGAGATTGATCTGAAAAGTAAGGCCCAAATATATACTGCTTAAGGGAAATTACCTTATATATAAAGACATAGGTAGGGTAAAAGTGAAAAGATGAAAAAAGATACACCATTACACTAATCAAAAGAAAGCTGGAGTAGCCATATTAATTATCACAAAATAGATTTCAAAATAAAGAATATTACTAGAGATAAACAGGGACATTACTTAATGATAAACAGGTCAATTCACCAAGAAGGTACATATGGGGCTTCCCTGGTGGCGCAGTGGTTGAGAGTCCGCCTGCCGATGCAGGGGACGCGGGTTCGTGCCCCGGTCCGGGAAGATCCCACGTGCCGCGGAGCGGCTGGGCCCGTGAGCCATGGCCGCTGAGCCTGCGCGTCCGGAGCTTGTGCTCCGCAACGGGAGAGGCCACAACAGTGAGAGGCCCGCGTACCGCAAAAAAAAAAAAAAAGAAGGTACATATGTTGAAGCTCTATTGTTAGGTACATACATATTCAGGATTGTTCCATCTTTTTGATGAAGGCGCCAAACAGTGAAGCTTCGAAATACATGAGACAAAATGTGATAGAGTTGAAAGGAGAAACAGACAAATCCACAACTATCAATGGAGATTTCAATATTCCTGTCTCAATAACTGATAGAACAAGTAGACAGAAAATCAGCAAAGATATAGACAACTAGAACAATTTTATTTAATTAACATTTATAGAATATTCCATTTAGAGCAGTATGCACATAATTTTCCAACGCACATAGAACATTCACATAGACCCCTTTCTGGGCTGTAAATTAAACCTTAATAAGTTTAAAAGAATTGAAGTCATACCAATTATTCTTGCTGACTACAATGCAATTAAAATAGAAAATCAATATCAGAACAATATTTGGAAAATCCTCCAATATTTAGAAATCAAACAAGTTGCTCATCTGAGAACAAGATATCTCACCATTTATTCAGGCCATCTTTTATGACTCTTGGTTGGGTTTCATTGTTCTCTTCATCTATCATGTATATATTTTAAAAGTTTATTCTAGGTATTTATTTCATTTTATCTTATTTTATTCTATAGCGTGGCTGCTTTTGTGAATGAGGTCATTACATTGTATTTCTAACTGACTCTAAGGACATTGATTTTGCTTTTTTGAAAAAAAATCTGACCTCCTTATTGAACTCAATATTTCCAATGATTTCATTTTATTCAGCTTTTCAACTGTGTGATCAGATTATCTATAAATAAATAAATTAATAATAATAATAATGACAATTTCCCCCTCTTTTAAAATATTTATATTTCTTCATGCTTTTGTCTAATTGTATTGACTAACACTTTTGAAACAATGTTAAATAAAGTAGTGGTACCCAGGACACTTGTTTTGTTCCTGATCTGGAAGGCGTGCCTCTGGTATCTCACTACTTACCCAGCCTGGTTTCTAATGGCTGCAGTGAACTGATGGGTTGTGAAGGCAGACACAACCCAGTTGCCTTGAGCAAGTAAAACTGAAGAACCTGGTTCCATGCAGTGAACAGCCTCTGTGGGGGGAAAGCTGAGCTAAAAGTCTCAGACTTCAGCAGAGAACCAGGGTTGCTCAAGTGCAGAAGTGCAGCGCCATGTATGCGGCTCTCCAGGTAGCTCCTCTGTTGGCTTTTGGAGAAGGAGAGGGGCTGAGAGCGTGATTTCAGGGGTGTGTAGACATCGCCTGACTTGGAGACTGAAATTCCTCAAGAAGTTCACTTGAGATCTGGGGCTTTTTGTTCTTTGTCCTGAAAAGATCCCACCGTTAGCCTTTGCAGCTTCCAGGAATTAGCTGACAGTAGTTCTGGGCTGAGAGGAGGGGCAGAAAGCCTGGGAAAGACACTGGTCGCTGGCTGGCGTGCAGTGCGGGGGAAGAGATTGTTAGAAGGACTGTTAGAAGGACGCAAATACAAACCTTACTCATTCCACAGTGTTGACTGAGGCTTCCCCATCCTTCCCAGGGCCCCTTATCAAACCTTAGTGAAGGGAGTTCACACCTCTGAGGATCAGCTGGGTATCTTGAGGAAACAGCCCAGGGCAGTCTTTGGTGCCAGAAAATCCTGGCCGCTTCTTCAGAGGTGTGAACCTCAAGGTCACAGCGCTACAGTGGAAATCATAAAATCCACTTCACAAGAAAGGCATGAAGGAATTCAATAATACACATAAAATTCCTAGCCCAGTTCTAGGCACATAAATGCTTGTTGCCTTGCTGTACTAAGGAGGGGGGAGGGAGGGGTTTACCTGATCCTTATTATGTGGATGGGGCCACTGAGGCTCTGTGCAGATGTCTGTTTTCCTCCTTTGCTGTTCCTAGGACTGTGAACCTCAGTAGTTAGCATGGGGTCAGCCTCGGGTGATTTCTACAATAATAAAGGAGTATTAGAAATGCCTGTTGTTTTTGCCACCTCCGTTGCTACCTGACATGAAATAGACTATGACGAAAACACTGTGGGCTGGGTGGGACAGTCTTGAATCCCACCTTCATGCTTCCCTTTTAGGCTACTTTTGACTTTAAAAAAAATATGCACAATGTGAGAGTCGCGAGTTAAGTTTTACTTGGGGCAAAATGAGGACTGCAGCCGGGAGACAGATAACGCAGAAACTGTCCAAGGAGGCGAGGGGAGGAGCCGGGATAATAGAGGAGTTTTGCAACAAAGGATAGGTAACTGGGAACATCAAAAGATTATTGTTAAATAAAGAAAACCAGGTATCTCAAGTTAAGGAATTTAGCGCTTTTCTACGTATGGGAAGATGCAAGAGTCTGGGCTCACTGAAATCATTCCTTTGATATGCACCTCAGCTTTCTGGGGCCAGTATCCTGTATTTTCACAAACAGTTTCCTCAGGGCTCACCGCAGGGAGTGGCTGCAGTCTGATGGCTGCTAGATGGCAGGTATTCTTTTCAGCCAGGAGTTTCCTCAGGGCTCACCGGCTCACGCTGGAGGGCTCAATCATCGGTGACTGTGACATCCTTTGTTTATCGATATGGCAGGAAATAGTCCATTTATAAATATTCCATTTATCGCTACCATGCCGCCCGGAAGGATGGGGCAGAATCTCTCTCTGCTATGGTGACACCAGAGGTAAATGACTGAGTGGAGAAAGCGCACGCCTTGGGTCAGGCAGCTGCTGCCTCTGACCTGTCCTGGTCTTGTTAATGGTGGTGGTACCAAAACATACTCAGAAAGAGCCGTCATCACAGCTGCCCCCTGTGTGATGCCATAAGAGCCGTCATCACAGCTGTCCCCCGTGTGATGCCGTAAGAGCCGTCATCACAGCTGCCCCCCATGTGATGCCGTAAGAGCTGTCATCACAGCTGCCCCCCGTGTGATGCCGTAAATCTCTAGCAAAAGATCCTGAACATCGTATCCACCTTCTCTCCAAGTAACTTTGTTTTAGGAGGGAAAGTATCATTAACACACAGACTGAGTTCACTTGAAGAGGAGAATCACCAGGGGTGCTGGATGAAATGGTAGACACGGTCTAAATAATAGAATGTTAGCCCCACGAGGGGGATGGTGCTTCTTGGTGACCTCCCTGTGCTGTGACTGGTACAGCAGAGAAAGAGCCAGGACCAGATCAGAAAGATGCCTCAGTGCAGAGGAGGGACATCCTATCAGTGACAGCCAGAAGGTGAGACTAGTTGGATGTAGCAACTGGGGTGCAAAGGAACAGAGGTGGGGAGGTCATAAAAAAGAATGACAACAAACTAGTGACTATAACAAAAAAGAAGCGGACTCACATATGGAGAGAACAAACGTGTGGTTATCAGTGGGGAGAAAGGAGCGGGGAGGGGCCACATAGGGGTAGGGCAGTGGGAGGTGCAACCTACTGGGTGTAAGATAGGCTCAAGGATGCATTGTACGACCCGGGGAATAGAATCAATAATTTTGTAATAACTGTAAATGGAAAGTAACCTTTAAAAATTGCATAAAAATAAAAAGTATTTTATAGCTACTAAATTCCAGCACTATATTAAGAATAAAGTATTTTCTTTATGAACCTTCCAAAAAACAAAAAACAACATGGCTAGGAGCCGCCCCCGAACGCTGGCTCCAGCCACAAGTTCCACCAAGCATTGTCTTTCACTCACATGGGGCGGGTCTGACCCCCTGCTTCCGCTCTTTCCAAGAAAAGACAGTTTAAGCTTCTAAATGCCACACATGAATGCTCAGTTTTATAACTTCCTTGTGAAATGAGTTCCCAGAAAAGTCACTGTTTTGTTATTCCCTAAGTTCAGTGTTAGGGGGCCTGAACCTGGAGACAGAGACAAGCCCTCAAGTTTTTCTTTCACACCAGAAACCATCCACATGGGACAGCGACAGCCCCGTCCCACCCCAGCCAGCCAAAATGTCATGTGAAGTTGGGCCACGTCTTTCTGACTTGGTTTCTTCAGGAGTTGAGAATCTATCAAATGACAAACATGGAAGTAAGAAGAGGCAAAGAATACACATCTCAGCGTTCTACGTGTGACTAGAGACCGAGGGGCCCTGTCCCCTGCTGGTCTCACCTCTGGTTCCCTGGCAGAGAGCTTTCCCTCGCAGGTTCCAAGGAGTGGCTTTTTGACACATGGAGGAAACTGGACATTTTCAAGCACTAGGAGGCAGTTCGGTCAAAAAGTGAATTTTGCCTTTTCCGTAAAGCAGCCGCCTCTAGGCCTGGAGGGGGAGCTGTCCACAGGGTGGATTGCAAGGAAGAGGCTGACATGGAAAGGAGAGCTCAGCCCTTCTGAAATGAAAGACAGCACACGGAATAAACTCACTCTCCACCACCAGCAAATGCTTTTTCCCTGCGCTGTGGCCCAAAGGCCTGTCCGGCATTTGCCCACTTCTGTGCTTAGTCTGCGGCGCAGGCCCGGTGATGGCCCCTGTGGGCCTTTCAAGAGAGCGGCCAGAACCCATCCAGCCATCGTAGGTGTGGAGACCCCCATCCAGGCTGGTCATACCCTCTAGGCTGGCATTCTGGAACTGCAAACAGGAGAAGTTAGCCTTGTAGGCAACCAGGAGGCCAGAGAAGGAGGCCAGCTGGTCCACAGACAGAGAGGAGGCAGATCTGACCAGAAGACAAGACACTCAGGTACAGCACTGAGGATTCTCCGGTTCCTGGACCCACGTCAAGCCCTGACCTGCATTCTGTGAATCATCCCTGCACCCTATAACGTTTAACCCCGATTTTAGGTCATATACTTAAACAAACAAAAAACCTTGTTCAGTATTGAAGTGAATTGGACCCGGGCTTCAGTTGATTGCCACCGAAAGGGTCTAAACTAAGACAGAAGAGAAAGTCCTTCTTCATCTGGGCTTTATCTCACCCACGGGCGTCTGACTCCGTTTCCTTTGTCCGTGGCCTCAATCACCTCCACCGGCCACTTCCACCTTTTGATGACGGGGGTTCCTCGTATGTGAGTCACCTCTGACTCTGTGTGACCTTTGGAAGGCCGCCTGGCCTCTCTGCGTCTCAGCCGCTTGTCTGTAAGACTGCAGTTGGCTCAGCTGCCACACTGTGCTGGAGGGAACCCTTGGTAAGATCTCAGGATCCTTGAAACATGTTTTGCACAGGCAGGGTTGTTGCACGAATGAACCCCGTGCTTATTAAGTTAGCTGCAGACTCTGTTCTTTCAGCCCCGCATGTTTGGGACCCTCTGTAATCCGGTTCCTTTCTCAGCACCCTGGCCCAACTCAACAAAAGCCTCCTTGTAAGAGGGAAGTCTCATGGCCCAAGGAGTAGGTGGAGGGTCCTGCCCTCTCTGGTGGCAGGGGGCCCATTTCCAGGAGTGATAGAGTTGAAAGAGAAGGGGATTTGGAGTCAGGAGTCCTGGATTTCAGAGCTGGCTCTAGCATTTGCTAGAAGTCTGGCCTTGGGCGAGCCTGTCAAATTCTCTGAGTTTTAGTTTCCAGATCTGTAAAATCAGGGTAGAAATGATTTCCCCTGTTGTGGCATTGTTGAGAGGATTCAAGGGGACAATATTTGAAAGTGCGTTGTAAGCCAGAAACCCCTACTCAAATCGTGTGTTATTAAGTATCATGATGCAGTTCTTTTTCACACCATGCTCAGATGTTGCAAAGTAAACATAACATCTTATTTTTCATAACTGACCTAGCTGTCCCCAGGAATGCCACCTCTCTGGGGAACAACTGTCACAGCAAGGATGTCGATTACAACTTGTCAGATTCCAAACGCTTTCTACATACTGTTTATTTAATTCTTACAGCAACTCTGTGAAGCAGGTGCCAATGCCAACTCCAGTTCAAAGAAAAGGAGGCTTGGATAGGCTAGTTAATATCTGAGTCTCTTCCTACTTCAATGGTCTCTTTTCAGTTGAAAGCAGTCCTTTTCAAGGACATGCTGAGCTCTGCCCCACTCCATCCTCCTCCCCAAGATGGCCTCTGAGTAGGGGGAGTTCATGGAGTCCTTGTGGCTGCAGAGGTGGTCTCTGATGCCTGCGGTGCCCTTGTACTATTCTCTGTACTGTGGGACATGGCGCCCCCTGTCGGCCTGATGCTGCTGGTGCTGTGGCCCCTCTGGGTCAGCGCAGACCCAAAATCCCCCCTGCTGACTCAGCCCCATCTGGCTATTGGTGGAGCTGGGTGTCCCTCTGACACTAGCTGAGGACACTATTGCCCCTCCGGCCCACAGGGTCCTCCTTGAAGCCTCCATTGTGGCAACACCCCACATAAGATCACCACCCAGCCCCCTCCACTCACCATGTCCCCCTACGTGGCTTATAGAAACTCTTGGACGCCTTCCAAGCCACACGGGGGCGCTCTGCCCAGAGGCAGCGTCCCATCCGTTTTACTCTGATGTAGTCACCCCGGAAATATTTATTGAGCACCTACTATGTTCTGGGCACTGTTCTAGGTTTTGGGGATCCGTGAACCAAACAAACATCCCTGCTCTAGTGGAGCTGACATTCCAGCAATGCCATGGCAGTGGACAGGGCATCCTCCTAGGGGGTCTCCTCCCAGGGTCCCAAGATGTGGTGCAAAAGCCCCTCTCACCTCGGCCTCCCTCTCAACTAACAGCGCCCCCTCCTGGGGAGAGAAGTCCAGGCATACTGATCTCAACCCACGCTCAACCCATGTAGCCGGAAGGTATAGGCATTTCACTTTATGGTCCTCATTGGCAAGGGTTTCCTTTGCCCCGATCCATCCCCTTCTGGGCAGTGAATTGGGAAGGGCTGAGGGGGTGTCTGCTCTCCCTTCCACTCTTTGATAGAGATGCAGGTGGTCTCAGCTCTTAACATGCCAAAGGGAAATATTGGGGATTTAGAAAAGATTTCCCCTCTTTCTACAAAAACTGACTTTCAAGAGTATGGTCCTGATAAATAGGCAAAGAAAGTCAACTTTGAGACTCAAAATCAAATGGGGACCTGCCCTGTACTTCCTTGGGTGTGTCCAGCCTCGGGGTTCCGTGTTGGAGGTACAATGTTGATAGGGAACAAAAGATTTCAGGGGAAAGTGAAAATACATCAGCAACCTCAGGGACTAACCAGGACAGAAATATCATCAAACAAGTCTCATATTCTGACACATATGCTGAAGGTCAGTAACTTTGTCATGTGTTCCCTGCAACTTTCACTATAGCTCTTTATGACAATGTCAGTGGGGATTGTAAAAAGATTTACACCCAGTAAATCTTTCTTTGAATGAACAAATGATCTATTAGAGAGCATACTTCATGTTATTCATGTCAAGGAATAAAGTCAGAGGACCCTAGACTAAAGTCAGTTCACAAAACAGTGTATTTAACTGCTATTTGACACCCAACACTGAGGAGTAGACACGAAGACAGTTCTTGCCTGTGAGAAGGAAGAGAAAACTAGCACATGTGAAGCAATGACTAACCTATTAATTCAGAGAAGGGAGAGGTGAGTGTAGGATGGAGTTTTCCGAGGCTCTTCCTGGAAGAACTAGAGACTGAGGTCAGCAAAGGGAAGGAGACAGAGGGCAGGAGGTGCAGCGGGCTTGGGGTGGGAAGACAGGAGGGGGCTTGCTGAGGGCTGAAAGAGACAGGCTGACCAGAGTGGACGGCAGAGGAAACAGCGGCGGGAATTGAAGCCAGACAGGGGCAGGGGCAACCATGGGAAACCTGAAAAATCAGATAGAGGACTCTGGACTTGAAATGGGTTTTGACCCAAATATTTTCAAACACAAAACAAGCTTATTTCTTGTTGGTATAGATGGAGTCTGATCTCATTGGTGGTGGCTTTCCTCCTCACTGTAATCAGGGACCGGGCACCTTCCGTTTCCAAGGCTGCCATCACCTAAGCCTCCTTGTCTGCTTCTAGCTGGTACTCTTCTTAATTTTGTCCATATTCCCCTGCCTAGAACTCAGCGATTTGCTACATTTAGTACCTGGGAGTCTGGTAAATGTAAGCCAGCCGCGCTCCCAGGGAGAGAAAGTGGATTTTGGGTGCACAGTTAGCAGATTCTGCCGCGTGTTCTTGACCCAGTCCATTCCCTCATCATCCAGGCACAGCTCAGGGAGGTTTGGGGAGAGAAACACCAGCTGCAAATCGACAGCTCAGAGGTCATACGTGATGTTATGAAGGCCCAAAGCTGTCTGAGGACAGTAGAATGCAGAAGAAAAGAAGGGTGTAAAAAGAACACTGGAATTGGGAAGCGGGGGCGGGGGCAGGATTGATTTTAGGAAATGAGTGAAAGAGTGCTCAGTGAATTTGCTAAATCCAAGGCGACTCCAGGGTCTGTGACCTCAGAGACCAGAGAGGGATGGCGCATGTGACAGAAACATGGATGATCAGTGCCAGGTTGAGGGAGCCAGTCTGGGGGAAGAAGGTGATGAGGTGAGAAACCGAGCGCCTTGCAAATGCAGTAAGAAGGGATTCAAGGAAAGAGATGAATGCTAACTGACCTCAACCTTCTTATTGGGACTGAGACCTCAACCCCTTAGGACTATGTCCTGTGGTCCCCAGATGATGAATTGAGAGGCCGCGGGTCCACAGACCTTCAAGGGCTGGACCAGATAAGCTGGTGTCACCCTAACCTTCAGCTCGGCCCCTGCCCGTTTTAGACACAGAGGATACTCATGCTCCTTTTGAAGAAGGTTCCAGAAAAGTGGATGCTGCTTCCACTGTGAAGTCTAATACCACCATCCCCCCAGCTGCACGTTTAAGCCTCTTCCCATGTATCTTTTTCAAAGGCAACAGTACTGTAAAGCAGCTGTGGGGTGACACACACAATACCGCGGCTCACCTGGGTGGGATTGCTCAGGAAACAGAGCCCTCACTTTGCCATGGTGAGACTGGAGATCAGTTCAGCACCTTTGAGCACTTAGGACACACGAGGCACAGAGCTGGAAGGAAACTCGGAGACCACGTCCTCTGCACCAACTAGTGGCGCCCAAGCCAGAAGCCCAGCTCCCGTTTCCTGTATCTCTTCACCATCCACTCTCTCCCACCTTCTCCCAGGCAATTATCTTATAATAAATGAGACAGGCTTTCCCAGGAAACCTCAAGATTGAGAGCAGGAGAGAGAAGATGTCCAGCCGTTGAGGTGTGATTCCCAGGGCCATGCCTGTGGGGAGAAGCCAGGTGTCCCTGGACCCGACAACCCTTTCCATTCTCATTAAACCCAGGCAGGCCCCTTTCCCCGGTCTCACGGCAAGACCGTCTCCTGCCCCAATTCACTGGTATCCCTAGAATCAGGGATTCCACCTACTTGTCCCTTAAAGGTCAACAGCCACAGAGCTGCGCCAGAAGGAAATGTGGCTTCCATTTCCCTCTCATTGCTATTTCCTTGCATCAGCCTCACTTCCCCATTCCTCATTGCTTCCCCCCAGTAAGAGGACCTCTGATCTGGTGCAATGAGCATGTAGCGAGTGAACGCTGAGCGTCAGATGGACGTTGTTTGCATCCAACGTCCATCCTCACCAGCTGTACAGTCATGAGCAAGTTCTTTAATCTCTCCATCTGTGTCTTTATTTACAAATTGAAATTGAAAATATCCTACTTTCAGAAGTTTTGTGAGAGCCCTAGCGCATAAATGTGACATACAGATGGAACTCGATACTATACTAATATCCTTTATTCGATTATTTATTCCAATCTATGCTAGCTTGGTGGTGGTGGTGGTGTTTTAGAGCACAGAGCTGGGCCAAGGAGGAGGAAGGTGGATGATGAGAAGGAGGTGCCCAGCCGCTGTGCCCTTCCCAGCTCTCCCTCCTGGTCTCACGCCCCACCCCACCACCAGCCTGGTTTCCTCTTCACCTCAGTACCAGCGTGCCCCCATGTGACCCCACCTGTGGACTGGCCCAGTCACAAAGGCCCAAGAGACTCACGGCTTCTGGCTTTCCGTCTAAAGCAGCAGCGCTCTGACTATAGGGTCTTCTGTGACTCCCGTAGTCACCATTGCCATCTCTGGGCTCCTTCATTTACAAGGCCTAATCAGGAAAGAGATGGGGGGGCCCTGAGGAGGAAGTGCCTTTGCCTGAATCCCGTTCCCTTGTCTGCCAGCAGCGACATCAAAATGGTACAGATGAACCGGTTTACAGGGCAGAAGTTGAGACACAGATGTAGAGAACAAACGTATGGACACCAAGGGGGGAAAGTGGCGGGGGATGGGTGGTGGTGTGATGAATTGGGAGATTGGGATCGACATATATACACTAACATGTATAAAATGGATAACGAATAAGAACCTGTTTTATAAAAAAATAAATAAAATTCAAAAAACAGAAAGAAGAGGCAGAAGGGCTCTGAGCTCACCTGGGGACCAAAGGGGTGGAAGTCGTTCCTCTGAGAATGTGGTATTTGTGTTTTTCAGAGATGACTTTGATGGTTAATATTATGCATCAACTTGACGGGGCCTCGGGGTGCTCAGATATTTGGTCCAACGTTTTTCTGGGTGTGTCTGTTTCTGGATGAGATTAACAGTTGAATCAGTAGACTGAGTAAAGCAGATTGTTCTCCCCAGTGTGGGTGGGTCTCACCCAATGCATCGAAGGCCTGAATAGAACCAACAAGCTGACGAAAAAGAACTTTTCTTGCCCGCCTGTTGAGCTGGAACCACAGTCTTTCCTTCCCACAGACTGGAACTTACGCCACTGGCTCCCCAGGGAGCGGACTGCAGATCCTGGGATGTCTCAGCTTCCAGAACGGCATGAGCCAATTGCTTATATCAATCAATCCGTCTCCAGCTGGTTCCTTTGTTCTGGAGAACCCTCATACATGCCTGCAGCAATAGCTGCTGTCCCACCCTTCTCCTTACTAGGAATGTTGTCGAGAGGTCGGGTCTATACCCCCTCCCTTTGACCCTGGGTAGGCTTGTGACAGAAACGAAAATGACACTATGCAACTGCCAGGTCAGAAAAGGTGATACAGCTTCTGCTTGGTTCTCTTTTCCTATTGTCACCTTTGCTGATATAACACAGAGAAGTTCAGAGCCCACAGAAGCAAGAAAGCTAGAGGCAGGGCAGGGACCGGGACGGGCGCCCACCTCTCAGCCTGAGCTGTGCCTGCCTCGGTGGACTCCCACTTCCCACAGCCTGGCCCCTACCTTACTGGCAGTTTGATCAGTCTCCAGGCTCCCTGACCCAACTCCCTTGGGGGCACAATGCTGAACGGATGTCCAGCACCCAGAAAACAGAACAGCTTTCTAGGACAAGAGCTCAGTGACAACCCACTGCTCAGTGACAGTTTCCTGAGGGACTCAGGCTATGGTCCTGAAGCGTGTCTTCCCAGTTTCACTTTTAAGACTCCTGCTTGCCGCAGACTCCTGCCCTTCCTCTGACCCTGGAATCTTCCAGAGTATACTTTCCACCAAGGAAAGGGGAGAGAGAAAGATATTTCGCTCCCCATTGTAGGCCAGCTTTTATGTCTCGGTTGGAACAGTGTGACCTTCCAATCCAGGGAGACAGAGATGGAGACAAGAGGAGACAGACAGACAGTGGGAAACAGAGAGAGCTGGGAGTCTGAGAGGCCCAGGAGGTGAACTTGGCTCAGCCAGTGTTGACGTGGAGCCCGCCCTTTGCCAGCTCTGCTCTGCACTGAGGGGAAAGAGGTAAATGTGCCCCAGCCTTGCCCTTGGGGCCCTTGGAATCTAGGGGATTTGGACACACACATAAACAAAGTCAAACAAAGACATGTGCTAAGTAAGCCCAGGGCGGTCACGAAGGCAGCATACGGGATTGGGACCAGCTGGCTCAGGGCCCCAGAGCAGGCTGCAAAGAAGGTGACACGGAGCTGAGTTCATTTGTAGTTTTAATACAACAAACGTATTCTTGAGCCCTGGCTGTCAGTCAGGCATCGTTCTTTACTTATTTAACTTCATTTAATCAGCAACAAGCCTACATGATTGATATTCTTATCACGCCCATTCTACAGATGAGGAAACTGGGGCATAAGGAGGCATGACTGGCCAAGGTCACACTGCTGGTAAATCACAGAGCCAGGGTTTGAACTCAGGCGTTCAGGCTTCTGGGCTCTTGCTGTAGCCCTTGCCCTACTGCCCTTCCAGATGTCACAGGAGAGCGAGGCTGAGAAGGTCTTGAGAAATCACCTACGTCTGTTTCCCACACTCCCTGTTTCTCACACCCCCGATCCCTTTGACCACAGCAACACTTAGCAGAAACAGAGATGCCCACATCCCTCTGTGGAGAGTCGGATCCAGGTGGTCTGTCGTGAGGCCCAGAGAGCTGGGTTTTCTACAATTAGCCTGGATGACTCTTCTACCATTGGCCTGGATAATTTTTCTGGTCAGACACTGATCTAATTTGACCTGATTTACCACTAACTTCTACAGGTGAGCAAAGCAACTCAGAGGAGTTTAGAGAAGGCCCAGGATCACATGACCAATCGGCCGCTGAGCCAGCCCCAGAAGCAGCCACCCTGGCTCTCTCAGCCTCCCCCGACCCATTGTCCTGCAGGCTCTTTGAGGGAAGCCTTCTTTAGAAGAAACTCAAGGAAACGTTTCTTTTCCTGGCTCTGACTTCTGAGGTGAGGCTGAAAAACCTCTGCAGATCTAAACAAATTCACTTCCTATGTTGGTCCTGAGTCTGTTGAGTTCACCAGTGCAGCCGGCAGTCACATATGTCCTGTGCTTTGAGGGCCTCTAAGAGACACTCCCTCACTGCCCAGTCCACCATGGCGCTGCAATTCCCACCATTAGATCCAAGAAGGCTCTGAAATGCAGATGGATTACCTAGGAATGCAGGATGCCCATGGCCACTAGGATCTTTGTTCATCAACAGATCCAGACTTTAAAGGGTTGAGACAAAGGACAGCTATGCTTTGATAGAGAAAAATGACAAGAAGAAAAAGAAGACAAAAGTTTGAAATCTGAATATCTGAGTGCTGCCACAGAGGTGGACCCAGATGGAAACTAGGTTTCAGGGATTGCAGGAAAACCACCAAAGGTCAGCCACCACAAAGCATCAGAGCATAGCTTGGGACCTTGTTAGCAGCAAAGTGTTCTTAACTGGAGTGTTTTCCGGTACTCCAGAAATAAATTCCCTTGGGTGGAGACAGTATTGATCTATCTGATATATAGTTCTCTTTTGGAGTAGCTAACTCTAGAGATTTCCTTGAAAAACACACAGCCTCTGGGAAAGACTGACCTCGGGTTGTATATTTTTCCAGCCGAGAACTTGAGGACAATTCCAAATAACACATGCCTCACACATGGGTAATAGTGACCCAACAATGTAACATCCCTGCCGCAGGCCTGTGTTTATTTCTTCTGTTCTGCAAGGAATGCCCTTCTCACCCACAGTCACCCAACGCTAATTTTCCAGAGTCATGCCTTCCTACCCTCTGGAAGGGATGGCTGGAACCCAGCCAGGCGACAATCTCTCTCATGTCTTCATGAAATAACTCACTGAGTTCCCAGTTCTGGAAAGTCATCATGCTGTATTTTAGGAAGATATTTCCTTCCACAGTAAATCAACCAAGCTATTCAAAGGGTGATAGATTGCATCACCTCCAAATACTCTCCAAAAAGTTGGGTTATCAACCCACCCCCCCCCATCCCCTTGCTAGAATACTAGTGTGTCAAAGATGGGGAAGACTTGAGAGAGCGTGTGACCCAGAGGACACAAGCTCAAATGCTCACAGGAGGCAGACAGGTAAAGTCATGAGCAATGCAAGCCAGGTAGGGGCCATCGTGACTCTGAGAGTTCATTTCTCAGACAAGTAAATAAAATGCAAAAAAAATTTAAGACACGTGTCCTTCTGACTCCAAATCTTTTTTTTTTTTTTTTTTTTTTTTTTTTTTTTGTGGTACGCGGGCCTCTCACTGTTGTGGCCTCTCCCGTTGCGGAGCACAGACTCCGGACGCGCAGGCTCAGCGGCCATGGCTCACGGGCCCAGCCGCTCCGCGGCACGTGGGATCTTCCCAGACTGGGGCACGAACCTGTGTCCCCTGCATCGGCAGGCGGACTCTCAAACACTGTGCCACCAGGGAAGCCCCCAAATCTTTTTCCTTAGACCAGGTGTATTCATTTCCTGGAACTGCCATAGCAAATTTCCACAAACTACATAGCTTAAAACTACAGAAATTTATTATCTCACAGTTCCAGAGGCCAGGAGTCTGAGATTAAGGTGTTGGCCGGGCCATGCTCCCTCTGAAGGCTCTAGCGGGAAAGCCTCTTCCAGCTTCCAGTGGCTCCAGGCATTCCTTGGTCTATGGCTGTGTAACTCCAGTCTCTGCCTGCATCTTCTCATCTCCTTCTCTGTGTGTCTGTCTCCTCTTCTGTGCGTTATGAAAAGACTTTCTTGGATTCAGGGCTCACCTACATAATCCAGGATGATCTTATCTTGAGATCCTTAATTTGATTACATCTACAAAGACTCTTTTCCCAAATAAGGTCACATTCACAGGTTCTGGAGGCTAGAACATGGACATAGTTTTTGAGGGCCACCATTCATCCCATACCAGACCAGAGGAGAGAGAGAAGAGAATAAATGAGCCCCTCTGGGATCTGCAGGTGAATCTCAGCCATGTAATTCCCTTTTTTTATTTCAAAGAGTAATTTGCATCCACGTTTGTTCTTTTACCTTTGTTGGCTGTGTCTCTCCTTAAACCGTCTGCATGACATCAGTGGTCAGCATGTGCTAACTAAGGATCCAGGCTACCTTGAGCGGCTACAGTCATGACTCACATTCTTTTACGATCCCAGCAGCCCTCATCACTTTTCCTTTGTACAGAGCAGAACTTCTTCTTTCTACTTTTGAGTCCATTCTCTACTCCTTCCTCTGCCCCACTTCTCCCCTAACCCAGTGCTACCAAGACTGTCTCTTCCTCATTCTGGAAGGGCTCCTAACACATTTTAGCCTGAATCAGAAACACCAGAAGGACTTGCTCAAGTAGAGATGGCTGGGCTCACCCTCAAAGATCATGACTCAGTAGGTCCTAGGTGATGCTGATGCTTCTGGTCCCGGGGCCACCGTGACAAGCACTGCTCTAGCGCAGCACCATTCTCCTCCCTCCTCTGGTGGTGTTCACTTATTCCCATCCCCCCAGTACCACATCCGCCTTCCTCTGTGCCCTATGGTCGCTTGCTTAACCCCATCTGCTGGAGTTACCTCCAAACAACTGGAGCCACAGCTGATTCAGCTTCCATCCTACACACATAGAATCCTACCTAACCATTTCATACCTTTGATGTTGATGCAAAACCTTGCCACTATTCCTCCACTCTCTTACTTCTCCAAGTCAAAGCTGAGGAAGCCCAAGTACGTAACTTAGACTTATAATCAAAAAGCAGGAACATCTAGTCCTGAACGGGGAAGGTGGCAGCCTTGGTGACAAGCCTGACTTTAGATGCTCTCAAAGGGCTAAGAAAGTGGGCAGTCTGGAGTTGGCTCCAACCCAGTCTGGGACGATTACTGAGAAAACATCCAAGCCCACTTCCACCCCCTCCTCCACCCATGCTTCTTCTGTCCTCACCAGACCCACGTGCCCCAGAGCATTGCAACCCTTCTCCAGGGGGAGCGTCCAGATGCCAACAGACTGTCTTCCCAGGATGTTGAGCAACACATGGCGAAGTATTTCCAGCATTCGTGCTCTCCCCCAACAGCCTGCAAGACATTTTCTCTAAGGAATTTCAACACACATAACTACTGCTTTGTTCCGATGTGAATGAGGGTTTGTCTGGGTGCCAGTGTTTCACCATGTAGGAGATTAGCAACGTGAGCTGAAGCCTCTTAGCAGCCACATTACAGGCTTAACAATCTTTCTTCATATTATGCGCAAATGTCAAGCAGTCTAGAAAAAAAAGGGGGAAGGGCGTCAGTCCTGTTTGGAGAGCTAATTAATATAGACAGTCTGCTGTTATGAACCTTTTAATGTCAAGTCCCCACCAACAGTTTTGTTAAAGATGGTTTGAGCTAAGCATGGACTGGGTACTTTAGCCAGGATCCTGCTAGCAGAGAGTTGATATTCAAAAGCTCATCACACTTTCCCCTTCTGGCCACATAAGTGCAATTAAAAAAAAATAAGAAGTCAATTCAAAAAGATACATGTGCCACAATGTTCATTGCAGCACTGTTTACAATAGCCGGGACATGGAAGCAACCTAAATGTCCATTGACAGATGAATGGATAAAGAAGATGTGGCACATATATACAATGGAATATTACTTAGCCATAAAAAGGAATGAAATTGAGTTATTTGTAATGAGGTGGATGGACCAAGAGTCTGTCATACAGAGTAAAGTAAGTCAGAAAGAGAAAAACGAATACCATATGCTAACGCATATTTACGGAATCTAAGAAAACGGCACTGATGAACCTAGTGGCAGGGCAGGAATAAAGACGCACACATAGAGAATGGACTTGAGGACACAGTGGGGGAAGGGTAAGCTGGGACGAAGTGAGAGAGTGGCATGGACATATACACACTACCAAATGTAAAATGGATGGCTAGTGGGAAGCTGCTGCATAGCACAGGGAGATCAGCTCAGTGCTTTGTGACCACCTAAAGGCATGGGATAGGGAGGGTGGGAGGGAAGCTCAACAGGGAGAGGATATGGGGATATATGTATACATACAGCTGATTCACTTTGTTATACAGAAGAAAGTAACACAACATTGTAAAGCAATTATACTCCAATAAAGATAAAAAGAATAAGTCAAGCACTAGTGGTTCTGGTTTACATATAGCTCTGACGTGCCAAGTGGCCAGTTGACTTCTCAGTGGATGGAGACCCAGGTGGAAGGGAAGCTCCAACTTGGTACTGGGTTGATGGGATACAGGGACCAGGTGAGGAGGTCTTCTGCTAAGACAGGGCTGTCCCATCTCTCAGTTCCCTGTCCTGTGGTCTTAGAAAGCTCTATTGAGGGATCTGTAGTTGTTTGGTAGGGCTGCCATACAAAGTACCACAGACTAGGTGGCTTAAACGACAGAAATTCATTTTATCATGGTTCTGGAGGCTCAAAGGTCAAGATCAAGGTGTCGGCAGGGTTATTTCTTCAGAAAGTTCCTCCCAGGCTTGCAGGTGGCCGTTGTCTCCCTGTGTGTCGCACGGTCTTCCCTCAGTGTGCATGTCTGTATCCTAATCTCCTCTTCGTATAAAGACCCCATTCATATTGCATTAGGGTCCACTCATATGACCTAATTTCACTTCATTTACCTCTTTAAAGACTTTATCTCCAAATATAGTCACATTCTGAGGTACCAGAAGTTAAAATTTCAACATATAAGTTTTGAGAGGACACAATTCATCCCAGAACAGTATCATCATTCATTTAAATTATATACCACACCTCATTGGTTGTAAGATGCATATTTTCCCACATTTTAACCCCTGTGAGATCTTGCCACATCTCACAATCTCTGGTGCTCAGATATTGATGGAAAGAGTTTTCTCTGTGAGTGGTGCACAGAGTAATGGTGCACCCTACGACAGATGACGTCTTGGATTCAATGAATTTAGTCCTCACAATACACCACTGAAGTAGCTACTATTTTTATCCTCATTTTACAAACCAAGAGCTTGAAGTATACAGGTTAAGCAACTTGCCCAAGGACACCAGCTAGAAAGTGGTGGAAGCAGGTTTCAAACCCAGTGAGTCTGACTCCCAGGCCCACCCTCTTAACCACGGCACAGGACTGTCTCCTGGACGTGCTGTGAAGCGAAATGAGTTAGTGCTCGTGGGGCACTTGGATCAGTGCCTGGAACAGAGTACCTGATAAATCTATGCTAGCAACTGTTATTCTTTGTTTGAGGGCATCATAAATGGCATGGGTGTACCTCACAAGCCACAGTGTGTTCCTGATAACAGGGTCATCGCCATAGTGATGTGTGACCCTGGTGCCTTCCCCCTTCATGAGCGAACACTTTCGGTCTAATAAAATATAATAACAGTGTACCTGTTTGTTCCTTCAACCTCAATGTATGCTTTCTAATCATCTACCATATACAAGGTTTGATGAGCTTTGAAGGAAAAAATAAATAAATAAGGAAGAGGACTGTTTTTGAGGGACTTAGTGTCAAGCAGGGGAAAAAGGTAACAGGTAAGTACATATGAAGGGCTGCGTGACAAATGACATTCGGGTGGCATTAAGGAGTCACAATAAGAGCTGAAGCGGATGGGCATTGCACGTGGCCCGTCAGAAAGATGGAGTCGAGGGTGGAAGCATTCGTTGCTGGGACTTAAACGATGGGTGTGATTTCAAAATGGGCCAAGAAGGTGATTGCAGCCAAAACACAGCACAGACAAAGACCCAGAAGTGAGGCTATCCTATGCAAAGTACAGCTCAGTTGACCAAACTCTACATGTAGGAGTAATGGAAGATGAAACCAGAAAGGCAGGTTAGGCCAGACTGCTGGCAGCCTTGAATGTTACCGTAATTAATGTAAACTAATTAGAAAGCAAATTAAAAGTCCTTCAAGGTTGAAGATTTGGAGGTCAGGAGCAATTCTGCCTGGGGAAATTCAGCTGGGGATAGTGATGTATAGAGCGGAGATGACGTGGGCTCAGAAGCCAGGGAGGAGTTTGCTGCAGTGGTCCAGGCGTGGGGGGACCGACTCGTCCTAATTTCTTGGGACCTTCCCAGTTTTAGCATGGACAGTCCTGCGTTCCTCAGTCCCAGGCAGGCCAGGAGGGTTGGCCACCTGGTCCTCATAAGAGAAGGAGGTCCTAAACTCGACTGCAGGAGATGGAGGGAGAGGAACGCCATAAAGGTGGTAGACACAGTGAAGGGATGATCTATCCCCCGTGGGAACTGGTCAGGTGGGCAGTGGGTGGGGGACAAGAAAGATTTAAGTATATTTTAGTTCATGAGCCCGGTTGTTGAGGAAAAAGAATCAGTAGGCCAGGGAGCAAAGCTGAGTTTGGAGGAATAGACAAGGAATTTCATTTCAGATGCCCTGAGTTAAGGTGGTTTGGGGCCAGCCAGACGGGCTTGTGAGTGTGTGGACCCGGGGATGGTCAGAGCTGCCAGGACAGACTCTGGAACCATCGCCTGGAATGTGGCCACTGCCCAAGGTTGTGGTGAACCGCCAAGGGCAGCCTGCAGAGGAGAGTCAGCTCCTGGGGTCAGAGAACAGGCAGTGCGGTGGCACTAAGTCTCCTGTCCTTCTCTGCCCTCTCCCACTTCCCTGCTCTCTTTGCTGGTCCTATCGTGTGTGTGCCTCCCCTGAGGTGTCGATTGTAGGCTCCAACTGGCAGTGCCACTCCCTCTCCGCTTGGCTGCCCTGTCCCCGCAGTCCCGGCTGTCTGGGTCATAAGCAAAGCAGGGCCCCTACGTCTGGGTGTGCCCAGCACCTGACTTCCTACCCACAGTGGGTAGTGCCAGGAATATCGGTTGATTCCCCCAGAAGACTGACCTCGTATGTTCTAGATTTTATCAAAAGCATAATTGTAACCTAAGCTAAAGAATTCTGTGGGTTTGTCAACCGGCTCACCTGTTGGAGCCCATCACTTTCAACCGTGACCCCATTCAACTCAGTTTCTCTAGTAACCTGACTCCAAGAGTTCACAGCCCCCCGGGACCTCTCATCACCTTATCTTACCATCTGCTCATGGCTCTGCACTCCCTCCATGTCCTCTTTTTCCTTCTTATCCACTTACATCCCAAGGTTAATCGTTACTAATCGCTCCCTGCCAAGCCCTCAGCTCCCTTGGCCTCTCTTTTACAAAGTGCGGTTTTGACAAAACCACAGCCCTGATCATTCCTGCTATCCCCCCACCCCACATCTGCACCTCTGCAACCGAGTGCGGCTGGAGAAAACATTCACTCACTGGTCACATGTTAAAGTCATGACCACCCAAAAGCCGCAGTCAGGCCTGCGTGCTAGCAGAGAAATGGAGTATAGCACCGTCCCATTCACGCTGCCGAATCTTGACCAATTTGTTTGTGATTTCTCTTCCCTCCTCCACGCTCCTGACCTTGCTTCTTATTTCCTGAGAAGACTTATGCGTCTACCACGGATGGAGTGTGACCCAGGAACAGGTGGCTGAGGTAGAGGAGAGGACAACACCACTGGAGGAGAGGAGGTCAAAGGACTGAGAGGCCAGGGTGTGGGAAAGACCGTGTGTGTATAAGAATCCTGAAATCACCAAACATTAAGACCAGAGAAAAATGGAGGATGACAGGAAACCAGGAGCTAAAATCCCTAAGAAATAAGGGGGAAGTGACCTCCTTCATACAAGGCAGCAACAATGAAGGGTACTGAGGGACACAGTCTGATGTGAGATTCACAGCTGGTAATGTTTGGGGAGGAGAGTGAGGAAAGGGCTTTAAGAGTCCATGGGAATCACAGAGAACACCTAGCTCTCCTCCAGGCCCGGTGCTACAAAGACTACAGGAGAAAAATAGTCATCCTTTGAGGAGCTGCAGGGGAAGCACTGTCCTCAGGGGAGATTCAGGCAAAGAGAAGAGATTAGGATATATGGGATTTTGCTGAGGATGGACTGGGAATTGCAGAGACATGGTAGAAAAGTTTCAGGAGTTAGGAAGGGGAAAGAGATGGAGATAGAATAGCGGGTATGCAGAACCTACAGGGATTAGAGGGTGGGGATGGGAGGTGACCTGAGAGGCTAAGCCTTCTTGGGATAACTTAGGACACAGGGCATACTGAGATTAGTCCTACTGGACTCAAGAAAAATGTTGGTGGTGAAGCTGTAAGTATTGAAAGGTTGGGGGGGGGGGGCTCGGTACCTCAGGCTCCCTCTGGAGCCCCAGGATGGTGGGATAGAAGGCTTAGGGAAGCAAGGTCTTAATTCCTGAGCTCAGGGGCCATTCTTAATATCTGTAAGTGACTCTGAGTGCTGGGTCTGCCTGTCTCCCCTTTGAGCCTTGTATGTGAAGTTGCAGACATTTGGAGGGGCCAAGACCAAGTCTGCTCTTCAACCCTGCCAGTAGAGAGTGGAAAGCTTACTGTTTTTTATGAGTTTTGAGAATAATATTAACCCCATTATATCTGATGTAATCAAAATATTAAGCATGTTGAAGGTCCTAGTAAGAAGAGGTGGAATTTCTAACGAAACAAATATAGAAATAAGAATATTGACCGTGGTGAGAAAAATGTCAAATGTTGCTGGTTTGGAGACACTTTGAACTTGTAAATAACTAGATCTAAGAAGGACCTGAAAATCAAAGTGGAATGGTGGTTTTCAGAGGCTGCGGGGGGAGGGGCAAATGGGGAGTTGTTCATCAACTGGCATAAAGTTTCAGTTAAACAAGATGAATGAGTTCTAGAGACCTGCCGTGCAACATTTACTTACAGTCAGCAACACTGTATTATACACTTAAAATGTGGTTGTGTTCTTACTGTAATAAAATAAAATTCTAATACAAGAATGATGTTATAAGCCTAACCTGTTTGTAGGTAAAGAACCCTCAGTGTACTCTGTACGTTCACTGGTCAATATTTTGACATAATGTGTCTTGCATATTAGGTGCAGGTAATGGAACATGGCTACTAGTGTGGGCAAGCCATCTTTAATTCCACACGACTTGCTCTTCTGAATCATTTTCTGATGTAACTACAATTCGAGGAAGAGAAGAAAACCTGTTTGGATGATAAAACTCTGACCTCAAAGCACTTATTGTCAGTTTCATACAATGATGGATCTAAAGTCGGGGTCCAAGGAAATCATCTAATCCAACCGCCTTTGTTCTGCCACTTCAGGGGAGAGTCTATGCTCACACAATGCTTATATATCATCTCGTGAGATCTCAGTTGTCTTAGTATGTTTGGGCTGTTATGACAAAATATCATAGGCTTAGAAACAACAGAAGTTTATTTCTCACAGTTCTGGTGGCTGTGAAGTCCAAGATTAAGGCGCCAGCAGATTCCACGACTGGTGAAGGCCTGGTTCCTAGCTCTCAGACAGCGGTCTTCTTGCCGTGTGCTCACAGGGCAGGAGGGACAAGGGAGCTCTTGGAGGTCTCCTTTGTAAGGGCATGAATCCCATTCCTTAGCGCTCCACCCTTATGACCTGATCACCCCCAAAGGCCCCACCTCTTAATGCCATCACATTGGGGGAATAGGTTTCAACATATGAATTTGTGAGGGATATAAACCTTCAGTCTATAGCATCAGTTTATACTCGTATTGCTATTTACTTACTCGTGTATTTACATCTTCACCTTTGCATCTACTCATAAGCGCCTGGAGAGAAGGTTGTTCTTTGAATATTCATCAGGCACGATACACATTTGACGGTGAATAATTCAGGTGCGATCCCAGTCCACAAAGTCCAAGGGACTGCCTGAGTTTTCTTATACTGTTACTTTATGCTTCCAACAGGAGTACTTTTCTTGAGACTCTGCATTTGTATGAGTGCAGATAGCATAGTTCATCAGTTTTACTCCAGAGTCCCTGCTTATTGTTTGGAGTTTTGTGTCTTCTGGCCATTTCAGAGGAGATTCTTAATGAGTGGGACCAACGCCAACCAGTACTGAGCCAAGGTGGGTACGGGGGAGGGGGATGTCTCTGAAAGTTAGGAGGAGGGAGCCGGGGGTGCGCTCCCTGGAGTGGCTCTCCTTTGCCTTTGCCGTGGTCCCTCTTATTTATGGTGAGGAGAGGTACAGATCTGTGTCACCTTGAGTAGAAGGGACAGACTCCGAGATGATGAAGAATCCCTGGCAAGCATGAGAGGAAGAGTGGGTGTCCTCCCCCCTCCTCTGATTTTTGAAGTGTTAATTATCCTTTAATGTCCTGCCCAAAGAGAGCTTCTTCTCTAAATGAAGTCATGAACCACCACCCCACCCCTGTGCTCTCATAGTCTCTCGGTCACTCCTTTGGGGGACAGATCATTTCTGCCTCCACTGTAACGCTGCATCATTGGGACTGTCCTCCTCCCGCTTTGGGTGACACGCCAGGGTCTAGTGTGCAGCCCTCTGCAAACGTTTATCCCTAGCCGAGGGCCGTTTTCTGCTTTTGAGAGGAATAAGTGTGTGTGTGTGCACACGTGTGCACGCACACGAGCGTGTGTATGTCCTACTATAGACTGCAAACTCCTTGAGCATAGGTACTTTATGTTTTGTTATTGCCTTTGTTTAAATTACAAGTGTCCCCCTCCCCACTGTTTGCTTGAGAATATCCTATTTATCTCTTAAATTCCACTGACTCTGTGAAACCTGCTTAGACACCTCAGGACAACTAGCCCTCTGCTTTACATATGTCATAATGACAGTGATTAAACATTAATTGTGTCATGGTTTCTTTAGGTATAAATCTGTTATCTTTCCATGAGAAGCTGAGACATGGGTATTATTCATGTTTATATCCCTAGCTCTTTGCCTAGTGTCCAGCACACATTAGGGTTAGAAATATGTTGTTGACCCGAACTCAAGACATTTCACAAGTAGAAGTCCAAATAAATAAGGTCAGAATTATATAGCGTGACTTTAAGAGGCTGGAAGTTTTCTCCCAAATTTTTGTAACATCCGACTAGGGCAGGAAATTGCACCAGAAGGGTCCAATCTTTTTAGGTTTAAGGCTTAGACGGTGTCACAGTGAGACTTTCTCAAGATGGCGCTCCATTTGGGTTCTGTTTCAAGCTGTCCCATCCCAGGAGACTTGGAGGGTCAAGAGGACACCAAGCATTCAAGGGTCCTGGGGCAAGCCTCGCACACCCACTATGTGATTTCTTCAGGATATCAGCGCTGATACTGCAGTTCCCCAGAAACCGCCCAGTCCACGGTCAGGAAGGGGGACAGAAGCAAACACTGCTCAACCAGAGGGAAACTTTGGAGGAAGGAAATGGGCTACAGAGAAAATAAGAAAGCAAACTCTTAAGTGTACCATTAATTTGCAACTCATCTTACATCATCCTCCCCCCAGTTCTGTTGTTTGTCTGTTTCCCCATAATTTAGAAAATGAAATCACTTCGTACCCTGCAGTGCACTTAACACACATTTAGAGGAGGGACATCAGCCTGCTTAATGCCAACTCTGCTTTCGCAAGGTAGAGATAAAAATCAGAACCCCATCTCACCTTTGACAGAGTTATGCCAGTTGCTTTGGGCAGGAACAGGAGAGGCTGCCACACCAGCGACAAAGTGAAACCAACCTCAGAACAGGGAATGAGCAAAATGAAATTCTCTGCCGTTCACATCATTAGTGCTGCATGCAGGTGGGTGCACCATTCAAATGGTGACAATGAAGGCAATTTAAGAAGTAATGATGTCTTATATACACTACTTTACATAAAATAGATAACCAGTGAGAACCTACTGTAAAGCAGAGGGAACTCTACTCAGTGCTCTGTGGGGACCTAAATAGGAAGGAAATCTCATAAAAGGGGGATATATGTATACGTATAACTGACTCACTTTGCTGTACAGCAGAAACTAACACAATATTGTAAAGCAACTATACTCCAATAAAAATTAATTTTTAAAAAAAAGAAGTACTAGTGTCTCTGTGAGGATGGATGACTCCATCCATAGGGCCGTGGGCATGAGGTGGAGGATTTTCCTTGACAGCTTTTTCTGCTGTGAGAATCTAAGGCTGCAAATAAAACACCAGAATTGTTATGGGTGTTTTTCCAGTTTTTTGTGTGTTTTCCAAGAAAAGTCCATTTTAAAGCAATGCATTTCAATTAATTTTACAAACAGAGAAGTTCTCGAAATTTAATAGAATATTTTCTCTTCTTTTTTCCTCCTTTTGCAAAGTCTCAGTGTAACTGGCTCAGTGAAAAGAACAAACAGACGACAGATGGTAGGTATTAGGGATTCAACAGGCACAATTATTTGGTCCACTCTTTCCAAATATTATTTCTCGAGGACCCTCAGTGTGTCTGGCACACTATTAAGTGCTAAAGGAATCGCAAAAAATGCAAAATGCTATGCTCCCTGCCCTCAAAGAGCCACGTGCTCACTAGAGATTCAAGGTGTCCGCGCAGAAAACTACTGCAGCATCTGGTGAGTTTCAACAGCCCTTTCCATTGGCCTGGCCCCTCCCAGAAAGTTGCGTTAAAAAGAGCCCAACATCCTGAGTCTTTGGTGTTTCCACCATAGAATCGTATCAGAACCCTGCAGCTGGGTAGTTTTGCACACTCGTGTGATTACCAAGCTTCGTGTCCTGGCCACTGCCCCTTCCATCCATTAAATCAACAAGAAACAAGCACTGCTTCAGGTATAAAGTCTCTGCTCTTTCCCCCAGATTCTCATCCTCAGCTGTGGCCCAGGCCCCCATCTCCTCTAGAAGTGATCCTTGACCATCGATGTTGTGTTGTACAGGCTGTGTGTCAGGGAAAGCAAAGTTGCAGCTTATAATGAGGGGGTGGAAAGTGTGTGTGTGTGTTTTGGGGGGCGGGAAACAAGATGAGAGAGGTTTGCTTCAAAGAGAAGCAGTAGTCTAGAGGGTCTAGACTCAAGTCCTCTAGCCTGTGTCCTTGAACCTGTGTCCTCGAACCTGTGTCCTCAAGTCTGCATCCTCGAGCCTGTGTCTTCTAGACTGTGTGACCCAGACTGTGGCCTCTAGAATATGTCCCCCAGTGTGTGTCCTTGAGGCTATAGGTTACCTTGAGTCTAGACACCCACCATTCTTCCCTCACCTGTCCTTTTCCTTCTCCCTTCTCCACACATAGCACCTTAATGTTTGACAAGGTTAGGAAATGAACAGTCCTCAGGTCAATCTAGTTAATTCATTTGGTGATCTTCAGACTGTGCACCTTGGCAACCTAGGGCAGCAAAGACAGCTTGCAGGAGTTTCCCATGAAATATTTTCCATCAGACGCTGAAGACACAAATTGCCCAGTATACCATTCGTTGAAAGCCATTTACCATGTCAAGATTCTTCCTAAGGTTTCCTTTGTAAAAGAGAGCTCTACCACTAAAACATTTTTAAACCACTGTACTAGTTACTAATTGCTGCACTAAAAATAAGGGTGACACTCAGATATGGTTAAGGAACAACTCTGAAGCCAGGACTCTGAGGCTCATTGCTCAATAGACAGATGAATGACAATTACCAATGGCATTGATTCCTTCTGCACTGATGGTCTGCAGTAACCCCCATGCTGGGCCAGGTGCTGGGGACACAAAGGTAAATAATATTTAGTTCCTGACTTAAGGAGCTTCCAGCCTAGTACTTTGTATTTGAAATTAAAGGCTGTATTGAACTTTTTTTTTGCAATACATTGTTCCATGAAAAGAGCCTGACATTCATCATCAGATGTCCTGAGTTCTAGCCCACTCTTTGTGTCTTGTCAAACCTCAGTTTCTCGTTGGTGATACGTGGCTAATAATTCCCTAAGTTACCGTGAAAGGCCAGGAAAATATTGGATGTAAAATCACTCTGTAAGTGTTCAGCTGCTGCACAGTCTAAAGCGTTCTGCTTATTGTGACCTGAATTTTTCTCTGAAGACTTCAGAGTGAGGGACTTCCCTGGTGGTCCAGTGGTTAAGACTCAGAGCTTCCAATGCAAGGGATGCAGGTTCAATCCCTGGTCGGGGAACTAAGATCCCACACGCCACGTGGAGCAGACAAAAAAAATAAGACTTCAGAGTGAGGAAGTCCAGAAGGGCCTGGCTCATCCTGACTCCCCCTGAGCCCAGGAGCCACCCGGCTGTGTGACAATGGCAAGAGCAGAGGCCTTGACAGAACTCCTAACTTGGGCTCTATCCTTTACAAGCTGTGTGACCTCAAGCAGGTGACTCCCCCTCTCTGAGCCTCAATTTCCTCCTCACTAAAGCAGGGCCATATTTCCTCCTCAGGAGGCTGCTATGCAGATGAAATGAAATAATGCACATTATATGCCTGGTTCAGTGCCTGGCACATGGAAACTCTTGAACAGATATGTTATCTGCCAACCTCCTCAACTTCCCCCACCCTGCAGCTCTCTGCTGTATGGCTCTATTCTGTCCAAACTTCTACACAGTCATCTGCTGCTTGGGGACAACATATAAAGAAAGGCTTCTAGGCTTTGCAGTACACTTTCAGAAGAGCTTCTCTTTAAGCCAAGCTTACCACCACACTGAGAATGTTTTCAAGCGGGTAAGTGATCCAGAAGTCGCTCCATTTATCCAATTCACTCAACAGATACTTATTGATCGCCCACTGTGAGCTTCTCACAGGCACTCCTAGAGTGAGAATGACCTTAGGAAAGAACTGGTCACTGTTCTTTATCTGGTAAGAGCTATGGAGCTCTGAGAACATCCTGTGCCCGATAAACGTGTCAGAAGACAGCTGTTTGCAGGGCCAAGTGGTGAGGAACAAAAGGACATCTCAAGCCTCAGCCAGGGGGCACTGGCTGCCTGCTGGGCAGTGGAAGTGTCCTGCCAGTTTAGCAGCGACACAAGCAGGAAGCCAGCTGCACCCAGCGGACCACACTTAAGGTTCTTTGTATGTCAAGAACATGGGGCATTAAATGAAATCCAGACGTGCACCTGGACCACAGAAGGTGACAACACTACAGCACGAGCACTGTCCCCAGGGCCCTAGAATCCTCCCTGTCATTTGCATTTAAATGTTTGGAGCCAAGCGCATTAGGCTAGGTGTAGGCTATGGGAAATACTGTGTAATTACCTCGGGAGAGAGAAGGAAGGGGCAGCCGCCCCCGTGCTTAGGAAGGGCGCTGCCAGCCGCTTGCTTTGGAACTGGAAGTGGACACTTGTCAGGCAGCCATCCATCCCGGGAGCACATCCTGCCAGCACAGAGTAGACCCTGCCCTTCTCTGTGGCCAACCCTCAAGCTCTACAAGCCACCAGCAAAGGCTGTGTGATAACAGACACCAGTCTGAAGGCTGAGTCAGACTTCACAGCTGACTCTTTGGTCAGCAAAGACCTCAGGGAGGCAGCTGGACAACGTTCAAGTTCAATAACTTAACTCGAGAAGTGATCTGAGCATCCCAGCAAAAAACAAAAAACAAAGCAAAAACAAACAAAATAAAATGTAAAAAGCTGGATTAGAATCAAGTGAAAAGACATTCATTCAGAATTTCCATGGAGTTCAGATCCCGTAACTCTTATGTCAGCAGTAATGGCTTCAATAACTCAAGAAGGTGTCAATTCTTAAAAAGAGCCAAGTGCAAATTCAGCTCAACTGAATAACCCCTGATCACAGCTCTCATCTTGGTTTTAATTCTGTTTGGTTAGACCCAGACAAGTTAAAACCCTCTCTCAGCCGCATTGGAACCATTAAGTTATTAGGTGTTTCTCAGTACAGTTCTAAATCAACCCATTTTTGCAGAAACCCCTTATTATCTTTAATATTTTTTTATTGATTTATTTAATTTTGGCTGCGTTGGGTCTTCGTTGCTGCGCACGGGCTTTCTCTAGTTGCGGTGAGCAGGGGCTACTCTTCGTTGCGGTGCGCGGACTTCTCATTACGGTGGCTTCTCTTGTTGTGGAGCATGGGCTCTAGGCGCACAGACTTCAGTAGTTGTGGCACGGGGGCTCAGAGTTGTGGCTTGCGGGCTCTAGAGCTCAGGCTCAGTAGTTGTGGCGCGTGGGCTCAGTTGCTTTGCAGCATGTGGGATCTTCCTGGACCAGGGCTCGAACCCGTGTCCCCTGCATTGGCAGGCTGATTCTTAACCACTGCACCACCAGGGAAGCCCCCTTATGATCATTAAATAGCACAGGAAGGAGAGAAAAAATATTATAGGCTGTGGGGTTTGGGTTTGGGAAATAGAACTGCAGAGCAGGGTTTGTTGGTACAGATGAAGTCCTAACAAACAATAAATTGTTCTCTCCTCCCTCTTTTCTTTGAAACTCAAACTCCAGAAGGCAGTGGAGTTCCAGACACCAACTGCTGCATTAGGCAATCCATAATGAACAGGAAGCACCCACATACCTGTGCAGGATTAACTCCACTACCCGGCAGGTGGATGTCATGCAGTGGAGTAGTCGGCGTTATTTATAAGCACAATCAGCTGGTGAGTGTGAATGAGGTCATAAACTCTGCTGTCTCATCGTCCCTTTTGTCTATGTAAAGTCTTCTCAAAATCCTACGGGAGGATTTCTCAGAGGCCTGTGGGAATGTCTTTGATGTCTGTGAACAAGTTCCAGGCTGTTCTTCTCCCACTGGGCATCCACCTGGTCTCCACTGAGGAAAGGCCACCCTCCCCGCCCAGGACCTGTCTTCCTGTGTCTCCACATCTGCCCCTCCTCCCAGTGCCGGGTATAAGAGCTGCATTACTCCAGCCCTCGCCATCCTAGAGCCAGGCCGGTCCCTGCAGAAAATAGAAATGGGGAGGATACTGACCTTTCCTTCCAAATGGACACCCCTCCACTGTCACCATCTCTTCCTTCAGTCCCCCAGGTGTCTTAGCACCTAAAACTTTCTACTCCAGCATCCTGTTCTGGGTCTTACTTCCAGGAAAAACAACTCACCTAAGACACCTCAAGGCCCCACATGCCGGAATGAGTTTAAGCTCATCCAGGATTACTCTGCTCTAAGAAACCCCAGAAGTTCACAAGGCAAGGCCAACATTTGAGAGGAAGTTTGCAAAGGAGGTGAGACTTGAACAGGATTTTGAAACCAAGGAGCCAAATAGGTAGCAAAGAGGACAGAAGATGTTATAAGAACTCAAGAACTTTGTCTAGTCACTGAGAAGGAAAAAGAGGCAATGATGTTGCTGGGAGCCCAGCCCTGGGCAAGGTTCTTTCCACATGTGTCATTTCATCTACTCCACAGACAACTTTATTAGTTCCCATTGTTTTACAGATGAGAAAACCAGCACTTTGACGGATCTAGTAACAGTCTTTGTTACACCATAGATTATACTTTGGGAAGCGCTCCTCAAAGGAGTTCTCAATGGAAGAGTCAGGTTTCCGGAAAACACAGGGTAGCTCTGAGCATCTCTTCTCTGGGGTAACGGGACACTGTGGGCTGGGAGAATGGAGGCAGTTGTCTTCCTGGCGTCTTGCACACTAGGTCCTTGGTCCACACTGCACACTCCTTTGGGCATGACCACGTCTGCAAGATCATCGTCGTTACTTCTCAGATCAAGAGAGGTACAAGGTGCCCAAACCCCAAAAAGGGGGCATGGGATTGAAAATACTTGACGCCCTCTTTGTCTATGAGCAGAGGAGCCTGGGAAGAAAATAAAGCGATTGATAGCTCTGCTTCTAAACACAACGATTTTTATGCTGCCCCTGGCGCAAGTTCAGAGGAGACCCCCTTCCGTGGCTTGATTTGCACGGGCATATCTAAATTCAGACTGGCGGGATTATTCAAAGCTACTTAAAGTCCTAAACCATTGGGCTTCCCTGGTGGCGCAGTGGTTGAGAGTCCGCCTGCCGATGCAGGGGACACGGGTTCGTGCCCTGGTCCGGGAAAATCCCACATGCCGCGGAGCGGCTAGGCCCGTGAGCCATGGCCGCTGAGCCTGCGCGTCCGGAGCCTGTGCTCCGCAACGGGAGAGGTCACAGCAGTGAGAGGCCCGCGTACCGCAAAAAAAAAAAAAAAAAAAAAAAAGGCCTAAACCATGGATAGGAATGGAACCCAGTAATGCAAGGGACGAGTGAGCAGGTTTCTGTGGTCCTTAGCTATTCATGCAGACAACAGTGTACTGAGTGTCTTCTATGGGCAGTGCCTTTCTATGTGCTGGGCTAAGGGCCAGGGGAAGATGGGAAGATAAATAACTCAGGGTATTTCATACATTGCTGGTAGGAATGTAAAATAGTACAGACACTCTGGAAAATAATTGGGTAGTTTCTTTAAAAACTAAACATACACGTACCATGTGACCCAGCAAAACGCACTCTTGGGCGTTTATCCCAGAAAAATGAAAACTTACGTACACGCAAAAACGTGTACATGATTGTTCATACCAGCTTTATTTGTAACAACTGCCTCCCAGATAGGACAACCAAAACGTCCTCCAACAGGTAAATGATTAAACAGACTGTGGAACATCTGTACCATGGCATACTATATCAGCAATAAAAAGGAATGAACTATTGATAACACGCCACTGCTTGGATGGATTTCAAGGATATTAAGCTGACTGAAAAAACCCCTTCTCTAAAGGTCACACACTGTGTGACTCTATTTATCTAACATTTTCAAAATTTCAAAATTATAATGATGGAAAACACATTAGTGGTTGCCAGAGGTTTGGGAAGTTTGAGGGGGAAAGTAGGTGGGTCTGACTATAAAGAGTTTGCACAAGGGAGATCTTTGTGATTGAAGGAATAGGTCTGCACCTTGACTGTGTGTTGGCTACATAGTCTGGCATGTTCTAGAAAGATCTAGCATGCACATACACAGCACCAATGTCAGTTTCTTGGTTTTGATGTGTTATACTTATGCCACACGTAACTACTGGGGCACATTCTTAAAGGTTACATAGGACCTCTCTATACTATCTTTGCAACTTCCTGTTAATCTTTATTTCAAAATAAAAGTTAAAAAAATTTTTTAAAAACCCCAATAACCTCAGGGTCCCTACCTTCAAGTGAAAATCAACCTCTCTTTCTCTCTCCTCGAAAGAGTTTTGTTCCCTCCTCAATAAACAAAGGAGCTGATAGAGTGACATCAACAGGGTATCTTCCCCTATTGGAAACACTCAGCCTGGGCCCATCTATACCCGCAACAGTTTTCAAATTCACCCACAGTTTCACTGCTTTACTCGAGTTTTAAAGGACAGGTGTAGGGCTTCCCTGCTGGCGCAGTGGTTGAGAGTGCGCCTGCCGATGCAGGGGACACGGGTTCGTGCCCCGGTCCGGGGAGATCCCACATGCCGCAGAGAGGCTAGGCCCGTGAGCCATGGCTGCTGAGCCTGCGCGTCCAGAGCCTGTGCTCCGCAACGGGAGAGGCCACAACAGTGAGAGGCCCACTTACCGCAAATAAATAAATAAATAAATAAAAATAAAGGACAGGTGTACCAATGGGTTAAAAAAAAAAAATGCCAGTGGTGAAACAAGGAAATACTCAGCTGAACTTTGCAAATCCCAAACACAGTTTCCTCTGTATACAAATGAACACAGAAGCATGGCTTGGAACAAAGATGACCCTGTAATCCAATCCTCTCTGTGCAAATAGGAGTATGTGAGTGGGGGCGGTGTGCTCCTTGATCGAAACCTGTGTTCAGGGGAGGTGGGTCGTGCCTCGGCCTTGGAAGGCCATTTATGTTGGAGGTCAGCAGCATCTCAAGACCCGAGAGCAGAACGAGCTACTAATCAAGGCTGCTTTCTTGTGTGGCTGAAAGTGGGAAACACTGGACCAAGGGTCAGAAGGTTTGAACTGGAATCACAGCTCTGTAGCTCACGGACGAGGGTTCCCAGGCAACCCCTATAGACCCTGTGAGCCTCAGTTTTCCTATATTTAAATAAGAGGTGGGGGGTTAACGACACTGGGCCTGATGATCACGAAGCAACACTGAGAGTCTAAAGAGGTATTGGAAACCCTGCTGTAAGCTGCTTAATGCGTCACAAGTGTAAGAGATTCCCTGTGTTACTGGTATAATAGTCTCCAGAACAGTATATGTATTTAGAAAATTCAAGTAATCCCATTGTGATTCTGTGTGTTTCCTACCATTTCCCTTCCACAGAAGCGAAAAGTAGCTACCTGCTGAATAGAAGGCATGCCCAACAGAGAGATGGGCAATTTTTCCTGAATTCTATGACGACTCTAACCTTCCTACTTGGGGGGTATTATGCTTAGTGAAATAAGTCAGACAGAGAAAGAGAAATACTGTATGATTTCACTTACATGGGGAATCTAAAAAGTACAACAAACTAGTGAATATAACAAAACAGAAACAGACTTGCAGAGAACTAGTGGTTACCAGTGGGGAGAGGGAAGCAGGAGGGGCAAGATAAGGGTTGGGGGTTAAGAGGTACAAACTATGATGTATAAAATAAATAGGCTACAAGGATATATTGTACCGCCCAGGGAATATGACCTATATTTTATAATAACTATAAATGGAGTACAATCTTTAAAAATTGTGAATTACTATGTTGTATACCTGAAACATATAATATTGTAAATCAACTATACCTTAATTTTTTAAAAAAACTATAAAAAATAAATTAAAAATGATCACATTAACTCAATTTTTGAAAGAGAGAAATGAATCAGAAAGATGGTAGAATGTTGTAGGTTCAAATATGTGTTTGTGTTTTTCTGTTCATATTTTCACTGTAATGATCATAGTATTTTATTTTGAAAAATGAAACTTCTAAGAGGAGAAAGTAATGTAAGTCCAATTATAGTCATTAAAAATAAATTAAATTAAAAAATAAAATTTCTGATGTTTTAAAAAAAATGTAACCATCCTGCTTCAACTGATGGTCATATAAACGCTAGTAATAATTAGGTATGCTGCTAAAACAGCCTGGGCCTAGTTTTTATTGTTTCCAAAAATCTGTCTTCTTTTCTTCTGCTAGAGGCAGAGAAACCCACAAGAGGGAAGCCCCGTGAGGCCAGGGAAGGAAGCCCAAAGCTTAATTCTGTCCCAGCACTGCCACAGTGATGTCACAGACAGCCCCTAGAGGAAGCTGCAACTAAGCCCCTACTGTCCCTGCATGCCTTGTCCTGGGCTCAGGAACCCCACTCCCTGGAGCAAAGCTGATGGCTGCTATGAGAACAGGTCCAGTTGGCCTCCCAGGGGGCTCTCAGCAACTATGCGCTTCCTATTTCGTGGTTAATTATTCACCCTTAGCTTACAAAAAGCAGACAGGAGCTCAGTCTGTAAAATCCTCATCCAAACACCATACCAATGGTTTTTCTCTTGTCGAAAGAGAAAGCCCCAATTTCTTAACCAGGCATGCAAGGTCCCTCACAGTTTCTTCCTAATCTAGCCTTTCAGTTCCATATCCAGTTCTATCTATCTATCTATCCATCTATCTATCTATCTATCATCTATCTATCTATCTATCTATCATCTACCTATCCATCTGTCTATCTTCATCTATCCATTTACCTACCCATCTACCTATTTATCTATACATATATGAAAATAAGCACATGGGAGAAAATTATTCTAAGTTCCAAGGGACCCCCTGATGTAAATTGTATCTGAAACAGTAGATTTATTTATTTATTGACTCTAACAGCCACATGAACTTAGATGCAAAATGTAATTGTACAGATATTACACTCTTGATTTCCATGTGGGCAGAAAAAGCTCTTAGCAGTATTATCTTCTCACAGATTCACTATTTCTTGTTAAGAAAAGTTTAATTTTTATGCTGCCTTTTAAAGTCATTCTGACTCACAATGATCTCCACTCGCCTCATAATTCTCAAATCCTCATCTGCTATTCGCAAACAGTTCTGTGTCCTCTCTCAGTAGGTTGGATGTCCTCATTCTGTCTTTGGTTTAACTCCCAGTGAGTTTGTGTCCACGCTCAGATGGTCAGGTGGCTACAGACAAGCCCCAGGACGTGCCCAGCTGTGCGAGTTCTCCTGTTACAGCTACACTCTGCTTTTGGCTCCAACTCCAAACACCTTTACTAATTCACTTTCTCATACTTTCAGTCGCAGATACACACTCGAATGCCTACTGAGCAACACTTGCTGTAAATAATGCCTTCGGTTGGTCACCTCCCTAGTTTACCCTCCTCTGGAAGCAGAGTTCTGAACACCCTCATCTCCTGTTCTAGTTACAGAGTTTTTTGCAGATGTCCTAGCAAGCGTTGGGCTCCCTTGACTGTGTCTTTGGTCTGTGAATTTCACCTGTATTGTTGCATTGCATTGCTTTTGCTATCAGAATCCTACCTCCCTTCAAAGCCCAGCATAAATCCCTCTTCCTCTGAGAAGCTTTCGCTGGCCACCCACAGTTGGGTCTGAGGTAGTATAAGCAGGCACAGCACTTAGACTCCCTGCCAGGCTTCGCACTTGCTGTGTTTCTATCTGTTGTTATTCTTTCTTCAATGAGATGACAATGCCTGGAAGGCAAGGACTGTCCGTCTCTACAAGGCACGTTGCTCTTCGTGAGCATCTCACTGCTCATTCGTAGATGAAATGACACAGGAGTCCTGTAAGAATGAGCTGCTGAAATGAGCTATGTACAGAATACGTTGTGAGCACGAGCTCTTCCATGCCTGCCTTGGTGGAAAATGTTAGTTCTAGCATCCTAGAAGAGCCCTGACCACCGAATCCTTGGCTAGAAGGCTCTTTGGGGTATATAAAAATTCCCTGCCCTTTGGACAAATGAAGAAACTAAAGCCAAGATAAGGGTGATGGTTCACATTTGTACAGCTAGTTAACAGCAGAGCTTAAACTAGAATAAAATAAGAAGCCACAACAATCCAGAACAAGTAGTATAAAGTTCAATTCCTTACTGAAGTGTTTGAAGAGTCAGAGAACATCTTCTGTAGTATCAATGATCACTGTCATCAACATCTACTGAGGACCTTCCAAAGTCAAGGCTCTTCTTGTGGGGAGGGGGTACTGGATGGAGGTGGTCAAAAGGTACACACTTTCAATTTTAAGATAAAGAAGTCCTAGGGATGTAATGTACAACATGATAAATATAATTAACACTGCCTTATTTTACATATGAAAGTTGATAAAGGGTAAATCCTAAGAGTTCTCATCACAAGGAAAAATACTCTTTCCATTTCTTTAATGTTGTATCTATATGAGATGATGGATGTTCACTAAACTTATTGTGGTACTCATTTTATGATGTAGGTAAGTCATGTCATTATGTTGTACACCTTAAACTTACATGGTGCTGTGTGTCAATTATATCTCAATAAAACTGGAAGAAAAAATTAACATATTTTATAAAAGTCTCTTCTAAGTCAAAGTAATAAAGGGGAGAAAAATTGGTCAAGCAAATCCACTGCTAGTTCAACAGGAGAAGCAGAAAGTTATCACTGCACAGGGGCTTCCAGAGACCAGCCTGGGGAAGCAGCAAGGACATGTTGGAAGAGAACTGGGTTGTCATTCGGGATCTGGTCCAAACCAGCTGTGCCTTCTTGGTTTAGCCCTTCAGCCACTCTGAACATTGGCTTGCTTATCTGTAGAGTTACTGACTGTACTTTCTAGTTCACATGTTCTGAAACTGCTTCTCCTTTAGTATATGGATGATAAGACCTCAAACCTTTATCCTCTGGCAAAACTTAAATGCCTGATGGAGCCAACCTCACTTCCATGTGTAGCTGTGTCTACATTAAAGCCCCTCTATTCTAGGACCAAATAAATGACTTCTGAATGTGAGGAAGGAGGCAATCACTCCTGCCTTCCTTACCCTTCCAAGTTTTGTCTTAACCTAATCTACTTTTCCCTTGTCCTGGCTCTTACTCTTTCATAGGGAAGAGGGGAGATACTCACGTATAATACAAAGGGTCGTGTTCATTATGTTTCTCAGTTCACGTTACATTAGCACCACTGGGCCCTCATGAGTCGCCTCTCCTGTCTTAGATATTTATTTGTTGCCTTTCAGCGCTGCTTCCCATCCCTATTCCCCACCCCCAAGAGCAACCATTATAATGGGTTTAATATAGGTCATTTTGCTTGAATGTGCTCTTGTAAAGTGTGGGTTTCTGCTTTGTGTGTATGTGTTTTTAAACTTCTGTAAATGGTATTAAGTTGTATATGTCTATTTTGCTGGTAAAGCCGGCAAAAGAGTCCCCAACCCCAAGCCCCTCCCTCTCCATCTCAGAGGATGTCTTCAAGCAGAGGAGATCTACTAGTACTACACTCCCCCCAACGTGAAAGAGCACATATTACTCATCCTTTCAACAAAAGGAAGGGAAGCAATATAGCACAGTGATTAAGCATACAAACTCTCTCAAGTCAGATGCACTTTAGCCTGAACCCTGTTTTCCCACGTGTATGTGACTTTAGGCAAATTACTCAGCCTCTCAAAAATTTCCACTTCTATCTGTAAAACAGAACAAGAGTAAATCATGAGGTTCTTGTGAGGATTAAATAATATAGGCTTAGGGCAATGGGGGCTGACATAAAGTCTAAATAGATGACAGCTGAATTATTAATAAATACTTATTAGAGAGGTCGCAGATGCCAAACCCACACATCTCGTGCAGGGGAGTGAGGTTAGGGTGAAAGACACACAGAAAGTTAAGAACCTTAAAGACACAACTGAGAACATAGAAAATTATAAAACTAAAATTCTGTAATCGTGAATGCTTCAAGTCCCTGGGATAAAAGTTTCCAATGCAGATGCTTACAAGTATCATAGCTGGTCGTTTTTTACACTAGCACGAAGAAAGGAAAGGAAAAGAGTCACCTTACGTGAATGGAACTTTGTTTTTAAAGGTTAAAATATGTACTTTGAGGCACATGCATTGTCTCCACCTAGCTTTCCCCACCCCCAATGAGAGTCTCCCACACACGTACATTGCCACCTGTCTGGTGGCATCAACTTGGTCAAGAGTGTAGTACAAGGGCAATCTTTATTATGAGATTTACTCTTCAAGGAAGCTTAGAGTTATACAAAGTTGGTCAGAGCCTGGGAGATCCTTAGAGGCCATCTGCCCTACTCCTCCTTTACACATTACTCCTCCTTGAGTAGATTAAGCCTCCATCACATCACATGGTTTTTTGTAATGTGTTCCAGTAGACATGCAGTGATCATACAAATAACCCCTGTGACTGATAGTTAGCAAGTTCTGTTGTTACCTGCAAGTTCATGGGCAACTGCAATGGGGACAGCAGTGGGACTGATGCCTGCCCTCTCCTTAGGACAAAAAAACACTCCAGAATGATCTCTGGAACCAGAATCTACTAGGGAAGAATGCAGCCTAAATATAGCAAGTCACATATTCCTGAGCCCCACAGCCTGTCCCATCTCCCCACCGATTTAACCTTTAAAGGCCATGCCGTGGGAAACAATGACCTCAGTCATTGCCCTTCAGCAATGTGAACTCTGGATCAGTTGTCTAAAGCAGACCCAACCAGGTGAGTCACAAAAGTGACGTCTAAAGCTGCAGTGATCGCAACATGATTATGAAAAACCCACACTGGGGGCGGTTAGCTTAGGGAAGCAAGTTGAGTACTTCCTCAAAGAAATGTCTTTCAACTAGCCTAATGATTCATAAGAGGTCAGAAAATATGTTATGCTTCTATTTATACTTTCCGAACTAGATTAACTGCCATTATCAACTGCTATGTGCTGTTAGCACCTGGGGAAATTATCTACTGAGTTTTAGCAGAGGGATAGATTAAATTTATCTTTTCTCTGTTTCTCAACGTGTTGTTGCTTTCAAATACCTTCTTTTAAATGTACTACCAGCTTCCACAGACATCAACTCATGAAGTTGAAATTACACACACAATTAAGACTAAATAGCCAGTGATGTCTGTGATGGACATTAGCTGGTCAGTGGACCATAGTCATAACTAGCATCAAAAGTATAAGAAAGGGCAATTAGACTTCATACTGTGAATGTTCAGGCAACCAGAGAGAACAAATATATGTAATCCTGTGATTCCAGAAGAATTTTGAAAGAGGTACGTTTTAGAGTTGCATGTGCATCCATACTCTGCCTGTTTCTAGATATATGTAGAAAGTACCCCAAATTTATCATAATTTTTTTCTGATGAGTTTCAGGTCTTATAAAATTCTGCCTATCAAATAAACTGCATTTATTAAGACATAATTAACTTATTTTTACATTTTAATCATCTAAGACATATATAACTGTAATCACAGCTTCAGATCAGCATGATAATCAATGTTATCAAACTGAATTAATTTAACACTAATCAAAAGCAAAAATACCATGACATTCTACTTAATTCATGCAGTTTTATTTTGGGAAATGTGCAATTTCTGTTGGACGTTTTAAAATTAATGAAAATAATTCAAAAATCGTTCTTATTTCCTTCAAAGATGCCCTAAGGGCTCAGGTACCCCAGGAGGTGAAGAACTGACTTAGGACCTCATGAAGGGCCCAGTAGTAAAGGTTATATAGCCTTGAACTGGAGAGGATGACCTGCCTTTTCTTTCTGTCTTGGTCCCCCCAAAAAGGTGTGTGTAACTAAGACATGAGCACAATGTTTATGTTTCCAGTGTTTCCATTTCCCCATCTGAAAAGTGGGAATAACTAACAGTTAAAAAGATGAAGGGAGGGAAGGAAGGGAGGTAGAGAGAGAGGAATTGAAAGTCTGCACCTCAGGGCTAAACAACAGTGCTCCATAGAACACTTCAGTGTGCTGAGTTCAGAGAAAACGTTGTAATATTGAAGTTCATCTGAGTCCCAGATAAAATCAACTTGTTTGAGGGTTTAAAGAATTCCAAAAATTCTACTACACCAGGTTAGCTCCAATTCACGTGATTTGAATTGAATATTATTCAGAAAAAGGGTAAAGACCAGAGGGAGAAATTATTTTGAATTCTGGATCAGTGAATGAAGTCAAAAGTATTAACTCAAGCCCTAAGGAGATTCAAGTTTTATTTCAGTTGGAAATAAAAATTTGAATTATGTCCACAATTGTCTTCTTCTGCAGTTTATATCATAGGTGTTTGGGGTGACTTTTCTTAGGGAACAGTTTGTACCTTAATAGAAAAGGGGTCCTTTAAAAAATACACAGAGAGGGCAGACAGCAGAAGCAAGAAGAACTACAATCCTGCAGCCTGTGGAACAAAAACCACATTCACAGAAAGAAAGACAAAATGAAAAGGCAGAGGACTACGTACCAGATGAAGAAACAAGATAAAACCCCAGAAAAACAACTAAATGAAATGGAGATAAGCAACCTTCCAGAAAAAACAATTCAGAATAATGATAGTGAAGGTGATGCAGGACCTCAGAAAAAGAATGGAGGCAAAGATCGAGAAGATGCAAGAAATGTTTAACAAAGACCGAGAAGAATTAAAGAACAAACATCTAGAAGAATTAAAGCACAAACAAACACAGATGAACAATACAATAACTGAAATGAAAGATACACTAGAAGGAATCAGTAGCAGAATAACTGAGGCAGAAAAATGGATAAGTGACCTGGAAGACAGAATGGTGGAATTCACTGCCATGGAACGGGATAAAGAGAAAAGAATGAAAAAAAATGAAGAGAGCCTAAGAGACCTCTGGGACAACATTAAATGCAACAACATTCACATTATAGAGGTCCCAGAAGGAGAAGAGAGAGGACCTGAGAGAATATTTGAAGAGATTATAGTCAAAAACTTCCCTAACGTGGGAAATGAAATAGCCACCCAAGTCCAGGAAGCACAGAGAGTCCCAGGCCAGATAAACCCCAGGAGAAACATGCTGAGACACATAGTAATCAAACTGACAAAAATTAAAGACAAAGAAAAATTATTAAAAGCAACAAGGGAAAAACAACAAATAACATACAAGGGAACTCCCATAAGGTTAACAACTGATTTCTCAGCAGAAACTCTACAAGCCAGAAGGGAGTGGCATGATATATTTAAAGTGATGAAAGGGAAGAACCTACAACCAAGATTACTCTAACAGGCAAGGATCTCATTCAGATTCGATGGAGAAATCAAAAGCTTTACAGACAAGCCAAAGCTAAGATAATTCAGCACCACCAAACCAGCTCTACAACAAATGCTAAAGGAATTTCTCTAAGTGGGAAACACAAGAGAAGAAAGAGACCTACAAAAAACAAACCCATAACAATTAAGAAAATGGTAATAGGAACATACATAACAGTAACTACCTTAAACGTGAATGAATTAAATGCTCCAACCAAAAGACACAGGCTCACTGAATGGATACAAATACAAGACGCATATATATATGCTGTCTACAAGAGATCCACTTCTGACCTAGGGACACATACAGACTGAAAGTGAGGGGATGGAAAAAGATATTCCATGCAAATGGAAATAAAAGAAAGCTGGAGTAGCAATACTCATATCAGATAAAATAGACTCTAAAATAAAGAATGTTACAAGAGACAAGGAAACACACTACATAATGATCAAAGGATCAATCCAAGAAGAAGATATAACAATTATAAATATATGTGCACCCAACACAGGAGCACTTCAATATATAAGGCAAATGCTAACAGCTATAAAACAGGAAATCGACAGTAACACAATAATAGTAGGGAACTTTAACACCTCACTTACACCAATGGACAGATCATCCAAAATGAAAATAAATAAGGAAAGAGAAGCTTTAAATGACACAATAGACCAGATAGATTTAATTGATATTTATACGACATTCCATCAAAAACAGCACATTACACTTTCTTCTCAGGTGCACACAGAACATTCTCCAGGATAGATCACTCTTGGGTCACAAATCAAGCCTCAGTAAATTTAAGAAAATTGAAATCATATCAAGCATCTTTTCTGACCACAACGCTATGAGATTAGAAATAAATTACAGAGGGAAAAACGTAAAAAAAACAAACACGTGGAGGTGAAGCAATACATTACTAAATAACCAAGAGATCACTGAGGAAATCAAAGAAGAAATAAAAAAATACCTAGAGACAAATGACAATGAAAACACGATGATCCAAAACCTATGGGATGCAGCAAAAGCAGTTCTAAGAGGGATGTTTATAGCAATACAATCCTACCTCAAGAAGCAAGAAAAATCTCAAATAAACAATCTAACCTTACACCTAAAGGAACTAGAGAAAGATGAACAAACAAAACCCAAAGTTAGTAGAAGGAAAGAAATCATAAAGATCAGAGCAGAAATAAATAAAATAGAAACAAAGAAAACAATAGCAAAGATCAATAAAACTAAAAGCTGGTTCTCTGAGAAGATAAAAAAAATTGATAAACCTTTAGCCAGACTCATCAAGAAAAAGAGGGAGAGAATTCAAATCAATAAAATTAGAAACGAAAAAGGAGAAGTTACAACGGACACTGCAGGAATACAAAGCATCCTAAGAGACTACTACAAGCAACTCTATGTCAATAACTTGGAAAACCTGGAAGAAATGGACAAATTCTTAGAAAGGTATAACCTTCCAAGACTGAACCAGGAAGAAATGGAAAATATGAACAGACCAATCACAAGTAATGAAATTGAAACTGTGATTAAACATCTTCCAACAGGGCTTCCCTGGTGGTGCAGTGGTTGGGAGTCCGCCTGCTGATATGGGGGACACGGGTTTGTGCCCTGGTCCGGGAGGTCCCGCGTGCCGCGGGGCGGCTGGGCCCGTGAGCCATGGCCGCTGGGCCTGTGCGTCCGGAGCCTGTGCTCCACGGTGGGAGGCGCCGCAGCAGTGAGAGGCCCGCATACCACAAGAAATAATAATAATAAATAAAATAAAAATCTTCCAACAAACAGAAGTCCAGGACCAGATGGCTTCACAGGTGAATTCTATCAAAAATTTAGAGAAGGGCTAACACCCATCCTTCTCAAACTCTTCCAGAAAATTGCAGAGGAAGGAACACTCCCAAACTCATTCTATGAGGCCACCATCACCCTGATGCCAAAACCAGACAAAGATACTACAAAAAAAGAAAATTACAGACCAATATCACTCATGAATATAGATGCAAAAATCCTCAACAAAATACTAGCAAACAGAATCCAACAACACAGTAAAAGCATCATACACCATGATCAAGTAGGATTTATCCCAGGGATGCAAGGTTTCTTCAATATAGGCAAATCAATCAATGTGATACACCATATTAATAAACTGAAGAAGAAAAACCATATGATCATCTCAATAGATGCAGTAAAAGCTTTTGACACAATTCAACACCCATTTAAGATAAAAACTCTCCAGAAAGTGGCCATAGAGGGAACCTACCTCAACATAATAAAGGCCATATACGACAAACCCACAGCAAACATCATTCTCAATGGTGAAAAACTGAAAGCATTTCCTCTAAGATCAGGAGCAAGACAAGGATGTCCACTCTCGCCACTATTATTTGACATAGCTTTGGGAGTCCTAGCCATGGCAATCAGAGAAGAAGAGGAAATAAAAGGAATCCAAATTGGAAAAGAAGAAGTAAAACTGTCACTGTTTGCAGATGACATGATACTATACATAGAGAATCCTAAAGATGCCACCAGAAAACTACTAGAGCTAATCAATGAATTTGGTAAAGTTGCAGGATACAAAATTAATGTACAGAAATCTCTTGCATTCCTATACACTAACAGCAAAAGATCAGAAAGAGAAATTGAGGAAATAATCCCATTCACCATTGCAACAAAAAGAATAAAATACCTAGGAATAAACCTATCTAAGGAGGTAAAAGACCTGTACTCAGAAAACTATAACACACTGATGAAAGAAATCAAAGATGACACAAACAGATGGAGAGATATACCAAGTTCTTGGATTGGAAGAATCAATATTGTGAAAATGACTATGCTACCCAAAGCAATCTACAGATTCAATGAAATCCCTATCAAATTACCAATGACATTTTTACCAAACTAAAACAAAAAATCTTCAAATTTGTATGGAGACACAAAAGACCCCAAATAGCCAAAGAAATTTTGAGGGAAAAAAATGAAGCTGGTGAAATCAGACTCCCTGAATTCAGACTATGCTACAAAGCTACAGTAATCAAGACAATATGGTACTGGCACAAAAACAGAAACATAGATCAGTGGAAAAAGATAGAAAGCCCAGAGATAAACCCATGCACCTATGGTCAACTAATCTATGACAAAGGAGGCAAGGATTTACAATGCAGAAAAGACAGTCTCTTCAATAAGTGGTGCAGGGAAAACTGGACAACTACATGTAAAAGAATGAAATTAGAACACTCCCTAACACCATACATAATAATAAACTCAAAATGGATTAAAGACCTAAATGTAAGACTGGATACTATAAAACTCTTAGAGGAAAACACAGGAAGGACACTCTTTGACATAAATCACAGCAAGATCTTTTTTGATCCACCTCCTAGTGTATAAAAACAGAAATAAACAAATGGGACCTAATGAAACTTAAAAGCTTTTGCATAGCAAAGGAAACTATAAACAAGACAAAAAGACAATGCTCAGAATGGGAGAAAATATTTGCAAATGAATCAATGGACAAAAGATTAACCTCCAAAATATATAAACAACTCATGCAGCTCAATATTAAAAAAACAAACAACCCAATCCAAAAATGGGCAGAAGATCTAAATAGACATTTCTCCAAAGAAGACATACAGACGGCCAAGAGGCACATGAAAAACTGCTCAACAACACTAACTATTAGAGAAATGTAAATCAAAACTACAATGAGGTATCACCTCACACTGTTTAGGATGGACATCATCAGATAATCTACAAACAACAAATGCTGGAGAGGGTGTGGAGAAAAGGGAACCCTCTTGCACTGTTGGTGGGAATGTAAGTTGATACAGCCACTGTGGAGAACAGTATGGAAGTTCTTTAAAAAATTAAAAATAGAACTACCATGTGACCCAGCAATCCCACTACTGGGCATATAGCCAGAGAAAACCATAATTCAGAAGGACACATGCACCCCAATATTCATTGCAGCACTATTTACAATAGCCAGGTCATGGAAGCAACCTAAATGCCCATCGACAGATAAATGGATAAAGAAGATGTGGTACATATATACAGTGGAATATTACTCAGCCATAAAAAGGAATGAAATCGGGTCATCTGTAGAGACGTGAATGGACCTAGAGACTGTCATACAAGGTGAAGTAAGTCAGAAAGAGAAAAACAAATATCATGTATTAATGCATATATGCAGAATCTAGAAAAATGGTACAGATGAACTGGTTTGCAAGGCAGAAATAGAGACACAGATGTAGAGAACAAACGTATGGACACCAAGGGGGGAAAGCGGGGGATGGGGTGGTGGGATGAATTGGGAGATTGCGATTGACATATATACACTAATATGTATAAAATAGATAACTAATAAGAACCTGCTGTATAAAAAAATGTAAAATAAAATTTTTTTTAAAGTACACAAATTTCTCTAGAACAAATTTACTGAGACCTAAGTTAATTGACTAGAGTAGCATGAATTAAGAATGAAGCCCATTCCTAATTAAGTTGATCTAACAGACCAAATACTACACTTTGGGGTCTTGAGTTTACAGGAAGGTAGGTATAAAAATTAACTTCCAGAAATGAAGGCAGTAACCTTCACAAAGATTTCCAGTGTGTATGCAGGGTCCTGACGTGACTGGTTCTATGGGATTATCATTGTACAGAGCAGTAGAGTTGATATTGCTTAACTGAATGCAGGTGAGGAAAAGCCAGAAAGAATGGCAACCAAGTCATCTCTTTACAGCAAAGGGGTCATGTTTGCTGTACATTGTAGTGACTTCCTGATAGGAATTTACAGAGTATGAATGTTAGGAAGACCTCCAAATTTTACCAGTAAAATCTTATTCCAAATCCCTATTTCCGATGGACCCTGGGAAAAACAAAAGCCAAACCCAAAACAAAAAACTGTTTCCTATCATGGAATATGGTCTCAAGCGATTTGTGTTTGTCATCCTGAAGCAATTTTACTGACTTAAAAATCAGGTGCTGCCTCTCACTGGTAACACCAGTCCCATTTATGATAATGGCATGTCAGACACGCATCAGGGGCTCTTTGTTGCTCATGCAGCCTAAGCCAATAATAACATAAGCAGCGCTTACGGACCACTGACTGTCTGCAAGTCCTTAAGCTCCACCCCCATATTCTGATTTGGGAAGATTAAGGTAGGGGCCAGAAATCTGTATTTTTAGCAAGCATGCCAGCTGATTCTGATGTTTGAAGCCCTTAGCCACATTTTTAAAAGCGCTGCTTTAAAGGAATACTCTTATTTTGGCCCACTGAGGCTGGAAAAACCTAACCTCTGCCACTTTGAGACTAAGTGGAAGAGCAGCAGAGATTCTGTCTGATTTAGAAGGTTCCATGCCACAATCTTCCCTTACCTCCCACTTTATTTATATGTCATTTCACGATCATTAAAAGATCTTCTCGGGGTGAATATAGTGGCGGTGGTACTGTCATTTGCACACAGAAACTCCAAAAATCTCAGAAATTGGTGGCACTGAGTTACTTTGGAAGTGGAGGTCATGACTGAAAATATAATTGTTTAAAAAGAAGTTAGAAGGAGTTTACTTCTGGTATAGCAGAGTAAGCTCGTACTGGACCTGCCCTCTCTCAGGTAATAACTATTAACTCTGAAAGGAATAAACTATCTGAAGGCACTGTGCAGTGAGCAGAAACGGGCAGATTCTAGACAGGGCAGTTGACATTTGGAAAAAGGGGATGGTACAGGTTGGCAGGGTGTTTCCCGCCACTTATTTTCCCCTTAGACGCAAGGAAGGTGACCAAGCAGCACAGCTAAAACTCCAATAGGAAACCTGCGGTCTTTCCAGCCTGAAGAACCATAGAGCTGAGTTCAGGGCAACCACAGCCACTAGAAAGTGAAGTCATAATATTGGAAAGGTGAGGGCCAGTGATGGGGGGGCCACAGATTACGTGTGTAAACTCTGACTAAATATCTGAGTGACTCTCAGGCTACTCGTGCACAGAGAAAACTGCAAACAGCCCAGATAAAAGTACATGAACCAAAAGAATATTTTAGCTGCCACCCAAAATCAGAGTTTTCAGTTAGAATGCAATCAAGGTAACTGCTTACTAAAATAAATCAATGGAAGAAGACAGCATTCTTCCAGATTACCCACAACATAACATTCATAATGTCTAGAATATAATCCATAAAGATTCAACATATAAAGAAACAGGAAAATGTGACTCATACTCAAGAGAAAAAGTAATCAACAGAAACTGAGCATGATACGACCAAGATGTTTACAACAGCAGACAAGGACTTTAAACCATCTAGTACAACTATGACCAATAAAGCAGATGAAGATATGTTATAATGAACGAAAGGTAGAAAATCTCAGCAGAAATATGGAAACTTTTTTTTCAAGGAAATTCTAAAACTGACTACAATTGAGCAACGTGGGTTTGAACTGAGCAAGTCCACTTATGTGTAGATTCTTTTCAGTAGTAAATACTGCAGTCCTACCCAATACGGGGTTGGTTGAATCCCTGCTGGGGAACCACCGTACGGAGGAACTATGGATTGGGAGGAACCATGCATAGGGAGGGTCGACTATAAGTTATATTTGGATTTTCAGCTTCGAAGAGGTTGAACACCCCTGTTTTCAGCTCCACCCTCTGCTGTGTCAAATATTCCTGCCAAGGTGGTGAACTGGATGTCTGAGGAATGGGGGCCCAAGGGAGGCTTACTTCTACCTATGTTTGCTTTTGTAATTTTGAATTTTTAACATGAGCATATATTATTCACTAAAAAAATAAATAAAACATGAATTTTTAAGTGCTCAGTAAAGGGGTTGACAGACAAATTTGAGGAAATACCCCCAAAGGAGCAAAAAAAGAAGAAAAATAGAAGTAAGAAATTTAGAGAATCAATTTAAAAAGTCTGACATCAACTAATAGTGGTTCTAAGAAAAGAATGAAGAAAATGTAAAAGAGGAAATTGTCAAAGAATAAAAGAAAACTTCCCAGAGCTCAATAATACGAGTCTCTGGACTGAAAATAACCACAAAGTGCTCAACACAATGAATAAATAAACAATGAATAAAGTATGCCAGCATAAAAAGGAAGATACCAAGAGCATTTAGAGAGAACAAAAACGGTCACATATGAACCACATGAAATTAGAAAGGCATATGAACCACATGAAATTAGAAAGGCTCAGGAGCTAGAAAGCAATCAAACCAATACTAACTTCAAAATTCCGGGGGAAATTATTTTCAACCTAGAACTCTGTAACCAGCCAAAGGAGTGATCAAGTGTACAGACAGAGGAAAGACATTTTCAAATATTCAGGGAGTCAAGAATTTTAGCTCCAATGCACTCTTCCTTAATATGCGTCTAGAAGGCGTTCTTCAGGAAAGTAAGGGAGTAAAATAATATGAAGAGAGAGGGCACAGGAAAAGTGTAAGGAAAACCCAGGAGGCAGCCAGGCAACAAATCTAGGATACAGCTGAGCCCAGATTGTGAGAGTGGGATAAGGGGTTCAGGGAGGGGAAGCTTTTGGAGCACAGCACAATCAGTTGATTATCCAAGGGAGTTGATCATTTGAAAATAACACAGGAGGTGTCCGACAGACCTGAATGACCATGTGTGTGTGTATGGGGATGGGAGGGGGATTAAAGAAATGTAAGGAAATGAAGAAGTAAGGCAATTAATTATCTCCAGTAAAAACAACAATTTCTAAAACAAACAAAACATAACTACGGCACACCACTTGGCTCAGAGGTCAGCGACATAGACACAATCGTAATAAATACCGAATCTGATTTAACCATAGTTTTCGGTAGAATTAGAGAAATGGAAAAGGGAAGGGTTCAAAATCTAAACTTGACTGCTGTAATAGAAATTAATAGATAATGTCAAAAGTTGATAAATCAAGAATTAGCAGTTTATGCATCTTATTTATTTATTTTTCTTTTTACATAAACATTTTGTTTACAAATGGAGTATGGAAGAATTTTCTTCACACCCACAAAAATATTTACCTTCCCCTGTTCTTTTTTTTTTTTTTTAACATCTTTATTGGGGTATAATTGCCTTATGCATCTTATTTAGAACTAAGGAAGTAAATACCAAAATAATCAGCTAAAAGAATAGATTAGAAGTGACTGCCTCTGGACAGCAAGATCATGGCACGGTTGTGGAGATGGGGAAGGCTGTTCTTCAAGCTTACTCTTCAAATATAATTTGATTTTTAACCAGGTTATGTATAACTTTGACAAATATAAAAAGCAGTTTAAACCAAATAAATACAATAAAGGCTGAATCGCCACTCATCAGGAATATTCTAGAGAGTGATTCTGGGAGGGATAATCATAATGATAGCTAAGACAGGTTCTGCTTACTATGTGCCATTGTTTTCTAAGCATTTAATATATATTAACTCATTAAATCTCATATTTATGTTATGTTCCCATTTTGCCGTCAAAGAAACTGAGGCAGAGTGAAGTTAAGTAACTCGTCCAAGGTTCCTATAACTGTTAAGTGGTCGAGTTAGAATTTGGAAGAAGTTTCCAGAATCTGGACAATTTACTTCTAATTGCCCCTTTAACGGCAATATTGCAGCAGACAGCTGAAATTTTTTCTAACTCTCCTCCCCCTTCCTTATGTTTTATGCTCTATTTAGCTTCAGCGATCACAGTACATATGAAATATATCAAAACAAATTTCAATTTCTAAAAATATTCAAAGAATATTTTGCTTGCAAGAATTTTAAAAAGTAAACATTTGATGACTATAAATCATATACATTATAAAATGATGATTACCCATTGTGTAAGATTTATTAAAAACTCAGAAGAACATAAAGAACAGATTACTCTTCTCCCCAAAGGTTCAAGTTTAGCAGATCGCTGAAGTCGGGCAAAGAGGTTTGAAGACTACTGAAACAAAGACCCTGGGTTGTTATAGAGCTTCTGTCCTTTGGAACTGTTCAAGTTGGAAGTGATTTAATTCTTGAAACATCATCATCTAAGCCAGGTCACAATTTCATATCAACATCCTCCCCATGTCTAGAAGTATCATTTCCCCATGTATGGGCAGCAGACCAATCATACTTATCGTTTTGCAGGAAGAGTAGGTACTACTACCATCATTGCCCCAACTATCACGGTCCCTGAGCTACCTGGTCACGTAATCCCAGGCAAAGCAAGCTGCTTGTGGTATCCCAACAAACAACTTTGAAAATAGATGCGTAGCACCCTCAAGTTCACGTATGCTAGATTGGTTTGTTAGGAACCATGACAGTTTTCCAGGTTCCAAGTATATGACCATGTTCTCTTTGTCTTGTAGGTTGTCTGCCAACATAGCGTTCTCAGTAAGAGCCCTGAACTCTGAGAAGGCTCACAAATTACTGTGGCTGTTTTCTCACACTGTATTCCATGTAAAAAATACCCTCAGGAATAATACCTCAATGCCCACACACAAATCCACTTGCCATTTACAATAAGCATGCAGGATAGTATTGTTATCCTTATTTTACAATGAGAAGACTGAGATTCAGAGAGGTTAGGTAACTTGCCTATAATCACACGGTAGTATCCAAATAAGTGGCATTCAAATCCAGTTGTATTAACAGATTTCTTCATTGCCCAAACTGTTCTTGGTTTCTTTTAGCTGCAAGAACAAAGCTATAATATACTTAGATGATTCAAACCTGTATAGTATTTTTCAAATGTCAGCTGTCCCTTCTTCACAAGTCAGTGCAAAGGCCTTGACAAGAAATCATTACTTTAAAGAATGGTTTGACATGTATTCAGAAGCAGGGAATGCCTTGTCTTTCATTAAAATCACATATGCTAAAGGTCAGTCTAACATTATGAGCTTTGTCTTGGGGGGTTTTGGAGAAGGAGGGGAGGGGGTAGTGCTTAAATCATTTAAATTACCTCTTAAGTTTCCCTTAGCTTCAACATAATTCCTTATAAGTTGATGGCGTGTCCAGCTCTGAAGGGTTTTTGCATATATTTGATGTTCTGCAACTTCCCCTTCCTTTGAAAGAAACATTAGTTATCTTCCAGAGAGCTCTGGGAACATTTTAGAGATCTAAGTATCTTTGGGGGGAAATGGCTTCTTACATAAAATATTGTTTAAAGCATTTAAAGCTGGCTTTGTTCACCTTCCATTTTTTAAAAATTGGGACATCACAGTGACATTATAAGAGAGCAGTTGTCTATAATTTGCCCAGCTAAATTTGGTTTCCGGACTGTCAAATATGCAAGTGTATTGTTTGGAATAATAGTTAATAATAGTTTCCAAGCAAGTCGGAAATAGAGCCACTATCATTTGAAAGCTGGAGCCAAAATGCTACTGCCTCTCCAGCAAGATAATGAGTTAATGAGGAGGAACTCTTTCAAACTGACAAACAACACCATCATTCAGAGTTATCTGGGCACCCACTACCTTGAACTTCAAGTCACTAACCCATGACAATGTGCTCACTAAGAATAGACCCATTACCGCCTCTTCAGCCAGGGCTTGAGCTAAACAGCTGGCACTTGTATCTGGGTTCTGCAGGAAATGATGATTCCAATAAGAATAAGGTCCTGGGTTTATAGAGCTGCTATTAAGAACAAGGACAAAACTGTTGGATTACAAAAGGGAGTGGATTTAAAACGCTGAGATTCTAGGGCACCTGGAATAGCTCCTCTGATGTACTGCCCAGAAAAGCCTTCCCGGATCCCCCTAGCCCAGGTTTTGCACTGACATTCTCCATCTGTCCCTCCAAATCCACCGTCTATCCTTTTCCACTCTGCCCTGTACCCCAGGAGGCTGACCTCTGGGGACTATGCCCACACAGTTCCCATGACCTTTGGCTTTCTCTTGGTTTGGGTCAATAGGAGAAACTGGTAAGTGACCAGAGGATGTGGGGACAGTAAGGAAGAGGTATTTATTCTCTGACCTAAAGCTCCGCACACTGGTTCTGGCACCCCTCCTCCTTCCCCTTGCCCCTCACACTTGGGGGTGGCAATGGCTTCCTGCTTTGTCTGGTCCTGGTGCTTCACCATCCTTTTTTGCTTTTTTCTAAACCTGCTCCACCTTTGTCAGTGGGCCCTCCCCGGAACGCCCTTCAATCACCCCTTTTGAGTGTGTCATCTGTCTCCTGTGGGACTCCCATGCTGTGATCTAATTAAGGTTGGTTCTTATGATATAAAGATTTCAGCTTCTGGAGAATACAGAGGTTGGTAAGATGTACAGACTCTGTAACCGAGTGGGATTGGTTCCGGGACACCCCGCAGATTCCCAAATCCGTGGATGCTCAAGTCCCGTCTATAAAATGACATAATATTTGCATATAACCTTTGCACATTCTACCGTGGACACTTTAAAACATCTCTAGGTCACTTATAATTCCTAATACAATGTAAATGCTATGTAAATACAAAGGAAGTGCTATGTAAATAGTTGCTAGCACAGCAAATTCAAGTTCTGCTTTTTGGAATTTTCTGGAAGTTTTTTCAAAGATTTTTGATTTGCAGTTGGTTGAATTCGCAGCTGCTGAACCCACAGATAGGGAGGGCCAACCGTATAACTGGGCAGGACGCCTGCCACTCAGCCCTAGCTTGGCTCTTAGCTCTCCACGTAAACGTGAGCAAGTTGTCAGAACTTCACCGTCTGGTTTTTAAAGCTCTGTATATTGAGACCCTTAACTACACATCCAACTCTTCATCCTCCAATTCTCCTCCCCCCAGTCAGGCCCTTCCCAGAACCGCACCACTCTCACAGTCACGGCATAGCATCCCCCACTTAACGACTCACATCTCCAGCAACGTGATACCCTCTTTGCCAGCAGATGCTACAGCTCATCCTTATTTTGTTTCCATCAAAATGCAGAGCACAATTCTTAGGCCATAATAAAACTTCTTAGTACTTGTAACTAGAACATTTGAAGTCAACTCAATATATGTCATTTCATACAAAGAGCAAAAGTCACTTAATCCCTGTATTTTATAACCAGTTTGCCTCCATGCTCTCTTATGGACCGTTTTTTTTTTCCTAAGGGCTTTGGGAGTGTATAACATGTAACATACAGCACATCCCAATAGGTAGGTATGTATATGTGTATATATATATATATATGTGTGTGTGTATGTATGTATATATATATATAATCTATATATCTATATCTATATATAAATTTTTAATATTTGTCTAGAGGTGTGGAGCAGACGGTAAAACCATGATATAAAAAGGTTGAACACTAAAATAAAACAGCTCTGAGTTTCAACTCCAGCTCATGTCACCTTAACCAACTTGCTTAGACTCTCAGATCCTATTTCGTCTTCTATAAAAATGGTGATAATCCCATTTCCTTTGCAGTTATTTTGAGGATTAAATTATTTATTTTATGTGAAGTGCTTGACACTTAGAAGATGCTTAATGAGTGTTTACATCCTTCCTCCCAGAATTATGGTTTATAAACAAAGGAAATCCTGAAATTCCATGGAACTTCTGTCTCTTTTTTCCCAGAATCCTTGAATCTTTGAGTTAAACTGCTCGGGATCAGAAGCTTTGGCACTAGGAGTTTTACAGGCTGACAAAAATAAGCTTTTTACTACAAATACCTTCAAATTAATCTTCCCAAAGTCCCTTGAGTTCAAATGTTTAATCGTCAGAAATTAGACGATTAATAAGACATAGTAAAGACTTAGGTTCTGTTACCTACCTCCTGGGCTCTTAAGGATCTGCTGGACCCTCAAAGAAATAACCATGAGGGTGTAAATCAGCATAATGTTAGATGTCTTTAGCTCAACTCATCAATCTGTTTCAACCTAGTAGCTAATAAGAAAATACAGAGGTGGGAATTGCCCGGCGGTCCAGTGGTTAAGACTCTGCGCTTCTAATGCAGGGGGCACAGGTTCGATCCCTGGTCCGGGAAGATCCCACATGCCGCAGAGCAACTAAGCCCGTGAACCACAACTACTGAGCCCACGAGCCACAACTACTGAAGCCCGCGTGCCTAGAGCCCGTGTTCCGCAACAAGAGAAGCCACCGCAATGAGAAGCCCATGCACCGCAATGAAGAGTAACCCCCGCTCGCCGCAACTAGGGAAAGCCCACGTGCATCAACGAAGACCCAACACAGGCAAAAATAAATAAAATAAAATAAATAAATTTATAAAAAGAAAAAGTCACGCAAGAAAAAATAAACTTTAAAAAAGGAAAAAAATTCATTGGCCTGTACACTTATGTTTTGTACATTTTACTGCATATGTTATACTTCAGTAAAATACTGTTTTCATGAAAAAAGCAAATTGTCCAAGGATGAATATTGTTGCTGTCTTTTGTATAAGAAACACACAGCAGGAATAAGAATATATATCTTTATGTGTTGTTACCTGCCTAAGAGTGTTAGAAAAATAAGAATCTAAAGACAGTTGTCCATCCCTGTGGCCCAGAGAGAGGATGAGGACAGAGGAGAGAATGAGGCTTCCCAATGCATCCTTTTTACGTCATCTTGCTTTTTGAAAATTCTGTAAAAACAAAAAATAAATAGTCTCTAAAGGAAAATGAGTTACCAGGTAATTGGGGTGGGGACTTGAAGCAGACAAGAGAAAAGGCAAGATGAGTGTTTTCTAAAATCAGAAACACCTTGAACAAACAAACAAGAAGAGCCCAAGCTGGAAGATTTGCAAAGGTTGGCGACCATGCCGTCCAGTCCAAGATCACTGACTAGATGGAAATCCGCTTGCCATGTGACTTATCTCCTGCCCAGGAGTGTAAGGATACTGCTATACTCTGAACGGATTTGCCAGAAATATTTAAAATTACACAAACCCAGACGACCCTAGGCTGCACTCCTGCTGCGATGCCAAATCACCCAACTAGTAAATACAGATTGAGAGACCCGTGCATACCAAGCACGTCCTGGCACGGACAGAGACCCAGAGAAAAGTCCCCATAAGATGAGGTTTATTCCCTGAGGGTCTTCTGATCCCATCACAGGTGAAATGGCAGCAGACAGTTTTCATCTGCTGAATGAAGAGGTGCAAGTTCAAAGGGGATGAGACCAACCAGAGATGATGTCAGAGACTTAATTTCTGGACATTAATTCTTTGCTCTCTACTGCCGGGCCCCCCAGTGGCTAGAAAAGAAATAGGCCGGTTTCTTATTATTTTATTTTATTTATTTTTTATTTATTTATGGCTGTGTTGGGTCTTTGTTGCTGCGCGTGGGCTTTCTCTACTTGTGGCGAGCGAGGGCTACTCTTCGTTGCGATGTGTGGGCTTCTCACTGCAGTGGCTTCTCTTGTTGCAGAGCACAGGCTCTAGGCGCACGGGCTTCAGTAGTTGTGGCACATGGGCTCAGTAGTTGTGGCTCACGGGCTCTAGAGCGCAGGCTCAGTAGTTGTGGCACACGGGCTTAGTTGCTCCGCGGCATGTGGGATCTTCCCCGACCAGGGCTCGAACCCATGTCCCCTGCATTGGCAAGCGGATTCTTAACCACTGTGCCACCAGGGAAGCCCCATGGTCCCGGTTTCTGATCAGCTAGAAAGGGACCCACATCTTGCTTTGCTACTCCCCTTGCTCACCTTTAGGCAGCACCAGATAAGCCCCACATGGGCTTCTGAGGGCCCTTCCTGGGCCCCCCTCCCTCCTTCCTTTTCTAACCCCATCTCCAGATCCTGGCTTCCTCCCACCTCAGCTTCCTGGGTTCCAGCGAACAAGTACCATTTGCCCTGTGTATTTTCCTAGGGCTGCTGTAACCAAGTACCACAAATCAGTGGCTTAGAACAAGCCCTTTCAGTCCCTCCCAATTCTGGAGGCTATAAGTCTGACATCAAGGTGTCAGCAGAAGCCTCTAGGGGAGGATCCTTCCTTGCCCTTTCCAGCTTCCAGTGGCCCCAGGCATTTCTTGCCTTGTGGCAGCATAATTCCAGTCTCTGCCTCCGTCTTCACAAGGTGTTCTTCTCTGTGTATGTTTCTTTTGTGTCTCCTTTCTTCCTATAAGGACACCAGTCATATTGGATTAAGGGCCCAGCCTACTCCAGTATGACCTGATCTTAACTTGTATCTTATTTACACTTGCAGAGACCCCCTATCCAAATAAGGTCGCATTGACAGGTACCCAGGGTTAGGACTTCAGAATATCTTTTGGGGGTCGGGGTGGGGGACAATTTAACCCACAGCACCCCATATCCCTATATTTTACTGAGCGGGATCTCCACCCCACAAACAAGTCTTTTTTATCGTTGGGATGGTATCTCATAGCAAAACTTGGATGGGTAATTATGTTAAAAGCCTCCCTCCCCACTGCAGGGGAGGATGGAGATGAGCGGAGGGAGGAGAGGGTGGAAACCCACTTCCTTCCACCTTGGGGAGGATGTGCAACGACAAAGCGGGGAGAAGGGCAGAAGGTCTGCTTCAGTGCTCTCCGGAGCTATGCTGACTCGAAGGATGTGGGCTGCAGGCTGAGCTGTGCCTTCCAGCCCTCATCCCCACCACCTCTGATAAGCTGCTTGACCTTCTGAGCCCCGGCTTCCCCGGCTGTAAAATACAGGGGTTCAAATATATTGCCCAGGTCCCTTTTAGCTTGCAAATGTCCCGACTTCATGGTGACATCTGGGGGTTTCCTGTCATCACAGACTGTGGGTAACCAGAGGTAACAGGCTGGGGTGTATACTGCAGTCAGCACGCAACATGGCCTGGGCTGGAAGGCAGAAGCCTGGACTGGCAAGAAGGAAGGGGCGGCCCCAGAAGGGCGAGGAATGCAGCTCTACAGGACGCAGGCCCAGAGCCTTTCACGCCCCGGAAGGGAGTCTTTTGGGTTCCTTTGACTACTCCTCTTCTGCCAGACCCTTTCCAGGCTCAGTGGCCCCTTTGTCAGAACAGGAAAGGGACACTGAAAAAGACTAGTTAGATTTCCTGACCTACAAGGGCTTAGGCAAAGCCTTAGATTTCTTGAAACAGGCCCTTCCAGCATCCCCACCTCTGTATCCCAGCCCTGCATGCCCACTGCCCGCCCCGAACAACACCAGGTGGCCTGCCTGCTCTCCTGTGCCATCCGTGCTCTCCTGCTCTCAGCCCCACAGGCATGCATTCGTGCATTCAGGCAACAAACTGCTTTCAGGCACCTACAGTGTGACTAAGATGCCCTGCCTGCCTCCAGAGAGCTCACAGCCCAGTAAGAGTAATCAGTCCCCATTCTGTCTGAGCCTCATAAGAGGGGCACCCGGAGGACGGGCGACGGGACATGTCTGATACTGTGCTTTACAGATTAGAGTTTGAACTCGGATCACTTAAAGCTTTAAGGCCTTTGCCTTGGGGGGACGGAGCAGTTTGTACTGAGAGTCCCTAGAGCTGATGGAAGGGTCACATTCCTTAGGCCCTGTTTTGTGAGTTGGTGTCTCCCGTGTTCCTGAATACCCAGCCACTGGATGAATGTGTAACCATCTGTATCTCTGCCTCTCTGCTGCAGGGAATGTTTTTCTCTTGGTTTCCCCACTCTTCCACCCTCTAGCAGCCCCCATGGGTCAGAATCGTCCCAAACCTTTGCTTCCTCCATAGTCAGGACTGACATCCAGTAATTATGATCACTATTGTTTCATTCAGGTTACAAAATTTTTTCCGCGTGGCAACACAAGGCTCTACTCAAGATTGATCCCTTCCCTCCACTGCTACCATTTCTCAAGTCTTGTTTTTACACTGATATCATCCCAACAGCTTCATTTCAAGTGAATGCAAGCAGATTTCCTCTTTTAACTTAATTCAGTCTTAGGGAAAACCGGTCTTCAAGTGCATTAAAAGATCTACTGACCCTTGTAAGTGCAGAGAGTAAACTTTCTCCTTATTTTTGCCTTAGTGGCCTCTGCCCCAAGTCCACTCCTCCTGTGTATTCTGGTCCTTGCTTTGGAAGTCCTCTACCCAGAATCTACAGGTAGAGGATGACAAGGGTCACAGGACGCCTGTGATGGTACTTCATAGAACTACCAATCAGCCCCTGTTGTTCTAGTTATGTACTTCTAGGAGCAAACACTCCAAAACCTAGTGGGTTAAAAAAACAATCGTTTGTCTATCTCTCAAGTGTATAATATGGACAGGCCTTACGGGAAAGGCTCATGTCTGCTTCATACAGTATCAACTGGAGGACATTGAAGGATCACTTCCAAGATGCCTTATTCTCATGCCTGGAAAGTTGGTGCTGGTGGTAGGATGGGAGGTCAGGGCAAGGGTTGGGGGCCTCAGTTCCTCTCCATGTGGACTTCTGCCTAAACTACTTGATGTACCGGCAGCATGGCAGATGGGTTCCAAGAGCAAGCGACCCAAGAGAACATGACACTTTTATGACCTAGCCTCAGAAGTCACATAATGTCACTTCTACCATACCCTATAGGTATAGACAGTCATAAAGGCCTACATAGGGCCAAGGGAAAGAAACATAGACCCCACCACTGCATGGGAGGAATGTCAAGGTTACACTGTAAGCGCATGTGGAATGGGACATATTATAGTGGATGTCTTTGGGAAATATGATCTACCATGATTTATTCTCTGGCCATAACAATTCACATTTATCCCACATACAAAATATACTCAACCCCTCTGTAAAAGTCCCCGAATCTTATCCAACAACGGCATCCTTTTGGAAGCCCAGGACCTTAGTACCTAAATCCAGTCCAGGGGCAGATGAGGCTCAGCTTTTTGAGAATAGCTCCTTGAAACTGCTTCTCTCTGCCCGAAGCCCTATGAAGACCTATGAACTAAAAAGACAAGGTATCAGCTTCCGCCACCACCACCACTTACACAACCAACATTCAACAGTGAGACTGGCATGGGGTAACCTCGACAGGCTCTCATTCAAGAAGAGGAGAAATGGAAGCACACGGTATTCTCTGGTGCGTAGCAGCTCTGAAATCCAGCCAGGCACACATTGCCGGGTCCTTGATTAGGGCTCGGAGCTACTGCCTGGGAATTGTTCACTGTGGCTTTTGGCTTTGCCTTCTGGGTACTTAGTTCTTTCCTCTCAATCATCTTTTTTCCAAAAAAAGTAAGCTTCTGTTTGCAGCTGACTAGTTTTCCCAACCTGTTTCCTACAAGTAGAAATTTGGAGACCCAAAGACATCTTTTCATTTTGTGCTCTCTACCCCTTTCAGTTCAAGCTGGAGTGATTCTTGTTTTATAGGTCAATTTATAAATCTATAGCAGTAGATAAAGGCCACGTCCACAAACGTCTTTGAGAAGAGTTCTTCTCTACTTTGGACTCCTGGTGAGGCTGGGGTGGGACAATGCCTTAAGGTTTTTAGAAGTCCTGTTTCTTTAATGAATTGAATATGTAACACCTGCCCCTAGGATCCTTACAAAGGCGTTTGTCTATCCGAAAGTTTTTATGAGGCACTGCCTTACATCTTTCTGATGTCTTAACAAAAAACCTTAGAGACCCTCCATGAATCTGATTTTTGCCTAAAATTCATTTCTTAATTTGAATATAATTTACTATCCAGAGAAGTTGAGAATGAGAAAGTTAGCCCAAGCAAAACAGAGGCAGCACACTTAGACAGACCACAGGGGCCAGCAAAGCCCTCCTGGCTTTTGATGTCACACACAGGTTCATGTTCAAGTTTGATCAGAATTGGTCCAAATCTATACTTGAGGTTTCTTAGCACAGGTAACAATATTTTCAAAAGTCACCTCGTTCCACTTTGACTAGTGGTCTTGCCACGTCATATCCTCCAGTGTCCTGTTGGTTCGTGCCAGTAACTTAATTGCTTTCTTTGCAGTGGCTCAGTTCTATAGACAGCCTGACTTGAGGTTTGGTTAACTCTTAAATATTTATCATTTCACTGGATTTATGAAGAGAAGAAAAAAGTTTAGAACCCATTAAGACATCAAACACAAGCACATCCATGCTCTCAAGGCAAAAATGAAAGGGCCAGCCGAGGACCTCATCTCTCCTTTGGCCTCCCTTGCAATGACAACGCCGGGGCTTTGTGTTAACACCCCGTGTGCGCTGGGCAGATTTTCATGATGTTCTCAGTATTAAGAGCAGCTGTCCCGTGATTTGCTGGTGTCTCCAGGGAGTTGGAGCTGAACTGTTGGACAAACTGCTACTGATTAGTCTAAAGCTCAGATTTAAAGAGAGAAAGAGACAGGGCTTTCTGAGCTAAATAATAACTCCAAGTGGGTCCACCATTGATCCATATCCTCAAGGGTTAATAGCTTAAAGATTATTGGGGTTTCTGGCCACAGGGCAAGCCGGCAAGAAGCATCTCTCTTCCTAACCTAAGCCCCTGCCCCATTCTTTTAATACACAACTTCCTCCAGTACTTCCTCTGACTTGAAGAAGAAGGATGCAAATTTGTCTAACCTCGCAAAAAAAAAAAAAAAAACCCCAAAACTTGTCGTATGTGCAGTGAGTGTTTTAGGCAGAAAGAAAGCAAAGAAACCCGAGGCTGTTTCCGCCCACACGCCTCAGCTCAGCTTCCAGAGAACACCATGCGGTTTGGTTTGACCGTCCCAGAGTCCCTTCCAGATGCTGTTAGAAAAAAAACAACCTGGGCAGCAAATGTCATAACGCAGATCCCTGCTGGGTGCAGCAGCAGCGGAAACAAAAGACACAGCACTTACAGCCCCAGGCAGGTGCAGGGCCCTGGGTGCCGCCTTCTGCTTGGTGCTACAGCCTCTGTCTGAATCTTTGAGGGACTTCACTCGGAAGGGGAGAAGGGGCACCTTCCTACCCACCACACTAAACTAAGGTGTGTGGGTGGGAAGCAGAGAAATGACTGATAGCCCCAGGGGTGTGTTAGAGCCACAAGCGTGCTAGCGACTCGTCACGGGCAGAAACCGTCCCACTTGCTCTGGGTCTTTGGTGAGAGAGAAAAGTTCCTGGCAGCTTTCGTGCCCTGGGCTATTTATGCTGATGGTAACTAGGGGCCTGGAGGTCAGAACACACCAAAATACAATCTTGGCCATTACTACTTATTTCAGGACCCTGAAACGGTGCTCTTTTATTATTAAATTTATTAAGAATGAACTGGCTGGTTCCACTGTAAGGAATCTGACTTCAGCCCATCTAGTAAGGACAGAATCTCCCTCCTGCCTTCCCTCCCACCTGGCTGGTCCCCAGGCCCACCCTGAGTGGTAACTGGCCCAGGTAAGGCCATCGTGTGGGAAAGGCTGTGGCTGAGGGAGACCAGGGCAGTTTCAGCTGTCCTTCCAGGCAGGGATATGACCAGCTGTGCCTCCACCTTTGCTCTGAGGACCACCTACATCGCATCCCCAGAGAGCTGTGAAAAGGCAGCTCCCCAGGCCCCATCCCACTCCAGCTAAACTGCACGGCCTGGGAGAGGCGTCTCAGAACCTTTATTGTAAGCAAGCTCCTCAGGTACTTCTTACACACATTTGAGCCCGTGAACTACTCTGTCACTACTTTAGGAATTCACAAAATACTTGTTGAATGAATAAAAGCCAACTAACGCCTGCTAATCAATCTCTCCCAACAAAGAGTCGCATTTAAAAAACAAAATCTTGACGATTCCAAAACTAAAGTTAAAATGGCAGAACCTTGGGTGTGAACTCTCAGGGTGGCAGCACCGTCCACGTCCCCTCTAACTGCCACGTAGGCCCTCCACTTGCAGGTCCGAAATCCCACAGAGAGAGACACTGTTGGTGTTGGGTGCTGACAATTTTCTCATCACCTAGCAGGTACTCACCAGGTACTTTACAAACACTATCTCAAATTTCCATCAAAGTGCAAGGTACAATCCCCAATTTCCAGACAGGGAAACAGGGGCTCAGATAGGTTAAGGGGTTGGTAGTCCCTCATATGGCCACTAAGGCATGTTACCTTAGTAGCAGGCACAGATTGAAACCTAGTCATTCAGGTCACGCCACACCCACTAAAATCGATTTCATAAAACCCAGAGGGCATCAGAGGACCAGGACCTCCATGCTTATCGAGTCCAGCCTCCTCACACACAGGTGAGAGGCAATTCAGTATAAACCTGAGGTTCCCTGATGTGTTTTGTCTGACCTGCCTAGTGTTTTTAAGAAACTCGAATTAGTCAACATTTAAAACTCTGACGATTTTGCATTAAAACCCAGACTTTTCCTCTTGAAAAAGCAGAAAATTTTACAACCCTGGGCCTTATTGCTGGGTCAGGAAATGGTTAACTATACAGGTTTCAGAATCCACAGACCTGGATTTGAGTCTTGACTCTAGGCCTTATTGGTTGTGTGACCTTGAATAAGTCACTTCACCACTCTGAGCCTCTTTCCTTCAACTGTAAAGTAGATATAGTAATAGTATCCACCTCGCAGGTTGTTGTGAACATAGAATGAGATGATATATGCTCACTGCTAAGTCCTTGTGTTTAATAAATATTAGTCAGTATAAGCTCGGGGAGGGCAGGCCTTACCCACGGCAACACACCTAGTGCACAACAGAGCCAAGACTCACACCCAGATTCTAGATTCCATTCCCTAAGTTGTTCCCTCTGCATCATTCTTCTATCCATCCCCAGACTCCGCCACTCCCCGTGAAATGCCCAAGTCATCACGCAGGTGATGAGAAAACCTGAGTTTTCCAAATGTCCTACACAGCACTAGCCAGATACATCATTTTGCCTCAAGAGACAAAGTGGTCACAGTATTGCAATCCAGATCGTAGTCTCAACTGGTTTATCGACCCCTAGCAAGTCACTTATCCTCACTGGGCCTCAGTTTACTCATCTGTGAGATGGGAAATATCTGTGTTATGGGCTAAATTGTGTCCCCCTAAAATTCTTATGTTGGAGTCCCAACCCCCAGTACTTCACAATGTAAGCGTATTTGGAGATAGGGTCTTTAAACAGGTGATTGAGTTTAAATGAGACCATCAGGGTAGGTCCCTAATCCAATATGATGAGTGTCTTATACGAAGAGGAAGAGACCCCAAGGGCCCATGTGCATAGAAGACAGCCACCTCCAAGCAGAAGAGAGAGGCCTTGGAGGAAACCAGCCCCGTTGCCACCTTGATACTGGACTTCCAGCCTCCAGAACTGTAAGAAAATCAATTTCTGTTGTTTAAGCCACCCAGGCTGTGGTATCTTATTATGACAGACCTAGCAAGAGAACGCAGTCTGCTTTACAGAAGAATCATTGAAGAGCCTGGTACGTGGTAGGTATTTGACCAGGGTTAGCCATTGCCCTTACACAACGGGAGCAGAGGGCGTGGGATTTCCCCAGCGGAGACTTTTTGTGTTCTGAGGCTGCCGGTTGATCCGGGGTCTTCCTGCCGAGCACCTGGAAAGTACACATTGGCCAGAATACCCTCTGCCTTGGACAGGACTGGGAAGATAGGCTAGATTTGTCAGCTCTCCTTCAAGGCACCACCTTTGTGTTTGCACTTGTCATTACAATAAATCCTTTCTTTACTTCAACATGTTTCTTAACATGCCTCAGTCTCTAAACACATCCAGCTCAATCACCATGACAGCCTTTAAGATTACTTCTTAAAAACATCTGGGGGACTACGTGGACTCACCAGTGAAACATGTTTCAAAGTGCAATGGATTACTCATAGGACACACCCCTAGCATGCTAATATTATTGATTCTTGGGAATCTCCCTTTCCATATCTGATGGCTTTCACCTAACAAGGTCACCTATTCTTGACCTTGCCTCAAATGGTCTCTTGTAATTCATAGGCTCCTCATCTGATCATTTGAAGTTTACCTGACCTTCCAGCCCACCCACGAGGGAAAAAAGACTATTCGTATTTTTTTCTTGGCATCACTGTGAATCCTTACCTGCATCTGTCAAATTGTTTAAGGCAGATGTACACTCAGCTCCAAAATACTCTACGATACCCCTCAAAGAGCAATAGACATTGATTCCTCTTGTTTTGAGAACAGTACACCCGTTCCTCGACCGTAGAATAACCCCCGTGACTCAATATTACTATATTGTGATGTCGTTTTGTGCAACTTTGAACAATTAAAAGACTTTTTTTGAAACAACAACAAAAAACAAAAGACATCTTCCACGTTATAGAGCTGCTCTGTCTGCCAGCCACGTGTGGCTTGTGAGCCCTTGAAATGCGGCTAGTCTGAATCAAGATGCGCTATAAGTATAAAATACACACAGATTTTAAGGACTTGGTATGAATAATAACAATGTAAAATATCTCATTAATTTTCATATTGATCTCACCTTGAAGTGATGCTATTTCAGATATATTGAGTGAAATAAAATATATTCAACACAGTTCACTCATTTCTCTTTATTCTTTTAATGGGACTCCTAGAACATCTAAAATTACGTATGTAGCTCACATTCTGTTTCTATCGGACACCACTGATAAGAAGAAAAATTGAGGCACAGGAATATTTTTAAGTGACTTGCTCTAGATTCCACAGAGAGTCAAAACTAAAATCAATGTCTTATATACACTACCAAGTGTAGAATAGATAGCTAGTGGGAAGCAGCCGCATAGCACAGGGAGATCAGCTCGGTGCTTTGTGTTCACCTAGAGGGGTGGGATAGGGAGGGTGGGAGGGAGACGCAAGAGGGAGGGGATATGGGGATATAGGTATACATATAGCTGATTCACTTTGTTATACAGCAGAAACTAACACACCATTGTAAAGCAATTATACTCCAATAAAGATGTTAAAAAAATAAAAAAGAAATAAATTAAAAACAAAGTCTGACACCCTGGGCGGGAGTATAATCATTCCTCCAGTGAAATAGGACCGGAACTATTGGGCATGATGATTTGAAAACATTTCTCTAACACTGAGATCTTCATCCACGACTTTGTGTCTCCTGAGAAGGAAGTATGGGAAGACAAAGCCCAGAGGATGAACAAAGAGCCATCAGCCTCTATGAGTCTTGAGGGCTAAACTGAATGAGGTAAGAATTTTCCATCCCTGATGTCTAGAGCAGTCATCAGAGTCCTATTTACTCCCACTACCATTTCAGAACATATGTGACTAAGAAACATCCTGAGACTCAGATGACAAATATTCTCATAGTTATCTCTTCTTTATCAGCAGCAGTGTGGTCACTCCACAAATCCCCAGATGATGTCATCTAAGGTACTGAAAGGATCATTATCTTGCAGAGGGACCCACCTGGGGATGAGCATTGAATCTAAGTGAAAATATGAGGCAAAGACAGGGCACCTCAGCTGCATTTGTCTCAGCATTGAGGAGGGCAAGGGCACCCGTAAAAACCACCAGCATCCCGCGTGGCAAACTTCACTGAGTGTAGGGACCAAGCTCCGAGCAAAAAGGTCCTTCTCTCACCCAGATCTTGCCCATGCCCTTAAACCCTCAACCTAGTCAGAGCCATTCAGGAAAGACCCCTGGCTCACCTTCTCAGAGCCTAAAATACCTTCCTTATCTGGAGGTCACTGCGAGACAGGCAGGAACCTTGATATAAGAATAAAACAAAAACAGGTCTGGGAAGAGCCTACAGAGCTGTCAGTGAAGTTCATAAGAATCTCATTAGTTCTTTCCAGAGCTTATTTATTCTTACTTTACAGATGAACATAACAAAGCAATTTATTAGTTTCAGTAGAAACGAGAGGGAAGAAAAAAAAGAAGGAAGTACTTTCACATAGACTCCAAAAAGACGTCAAAGCAGCAAGAAAGGTTAAGATGATGAAAGATAGACTCACACACTCTAAAAGCATAGCGCCTTGTAGCTGGTTGTTAGACCCCCTACAAGTTTCAAGATAGAATTCATAACAACAAAATCAAAGAATAGCTATAATAATTAAATTCATTATATGCAGAAACTGATGTTCATATTAATGACCCAAAGCCATGCGTGGATGTTTATAATTTGTTCCCTGTTTTCTGCTCTCAGAGGCATTAAGATACAATACTTAGAACGTAGTCTGATTAATTTGTCTTAAATGTTTAATCACTTGCAGGGGTGAGCTTCAGTGAGCCTTCACCCTCCCTGTAATACCCCCTGACAAAAGAGCCTTTGTTAGAGAAAGGATACTTAGGACGTTCACGGAACATATGTCCCGGTAATCCCGGGACAGAAGTCAGTTGTCTCCCGCTCAGAAAGGGGCCCCTAACTGACCTCCCTGCGCTCAGAGCCTGTCATTTGCTCCGTGGCCACGTGGGCCAGCATCCTGGCAAAGACGATGCTGAGGGCAGTGGCTTCCTGCGTGCAGCCGACCCTCCTCTCCCTGAGCAGATGGGCCAGCCCTCAGGGAAAGGAAGCTCTTCTGAGATCCTCCTGTCTTCATTCTCCCCAAATGGGCTTGGCTATAAAAAGCAAATTAAACAGCCATTGTTCCTTCCCTCCGTGAAGCTGGCAGACCAACATCCTGCCTAATACCAAAGGCTCCCGGATGTGTGCTGTTTGGCTGCTGACGCCGGCTACTTACTGCTTAAAGCAATGAGAAAAAAGGCACCTTCCACTGGGAATAGGATTTTTCTTAAGCTCCGAGCCTTCCTTTATCGTTGGGTCCTTTTTGTGTGTGATGACATATAATACACAGCAGAAGAGGGCTTTCTTTTCAGCGCTGGCATTCTCCTCCATACCTGCAGAAGCACTCCCACTGGCTGTCCAAATAGGTTAGGGTCAGCATGGGAGGCGAGCCTGAAACACAGCCCTTAGATCTTCCCCTGCCTGCGAACCTGGGCTATTTCTCAGCGAAAGACTTATTTCAATGTTGTCAGGCATTCTAAAATACCCAGTAGTCAAAAAAATAGCTATGTGAGGTGATGGGGATGTGCTAATTAACTTGTTGTGGTAAACGTTTGACAATGAATATGTATACTTTAAATACATAAGATGTTACTTGTCATTTAGACTTCAATAAGGCTGGAAATAAAAAATAAAATATCCCACCCCTAATCTAAAATAGAAAACAAAATATAACCAATATTTTATAATGACTATAAATGGAATAGAAGCTTTAAAAATTGTGACTCCCTAGATTGTACACCTGTAACTTGTATAATATTGTACAGCAACTATACTTCAATTAAAAGAGAAATCAGAAAAATAAATCTGAAAAAATCACACTCATATAATTTTTAAAAATAAAGTAGAAAACCAAATATTTTCTGAAAAAGCAAACAGCTGAGATGAAGATAATATAGACCCCGCTGAGTACATTTAGAAAGCAGGGCCCTGAGGTGCGGAAAAAAAGGAAGTCGATCAGATCAGCAGCAGCTTTTGGTCTCTGCAGGGAGAAGAAAAACTGGGGAGAAAAGAAAGAGGTAGAGAAATTGGAAGAGAGCTAGGGAGAGAGAGGGAAAGAAGAGAAGCAGCCTGTATTTCTCATATGGCAGCATTTATCAGACTGTGATATAATTGCTTGTGTAATACACGCTCTCTCCTTACTATATATACTCCAGATTTACATTTTAGGCTTCTACTTTCTATGTAAACTTCATCTCAAATTTGACTTTCACTATAATCTAACATTTATCAATAGCTCACTGAAAGCTGTGACGTCCTAAAGAGACCCACTGGCTCATCCTCACGGGAGAGCGTCTCCAAGGCTTCTCCCTGGACCATCTAAAGATGCTCTGTGCTGGCTGAAGTCCTGTGACTGGATAAGCTGAGAGCCCTGTTTTCACACATTTATATAGTCCTAAGAGTGCCATAAACCACGGATCTCTCTAGCTTTGTAATTAATAACTTAGAACAAACAACAAATATCTGAGTCATTGCCCTTTGGAAACCCTAAGGCAGAAATTCGACATTTCCAATAAACCTCAGGTTGTTGATACAAGATGCTAAACAGGGATGGTTCTATCAAAGTGAGTCCCGGGAAGAAAAACACGTCTTTAAAACCTAATCAGGCTTTAGGCCAAGAGGCTAAAATTATTCACAAGTCATCTTTGATCCTTTAGAGTGAAGACTAGAAGAGGTTTTTTTCAAAACTAATTTCTGAAAAGCCCAGTGTAACATTGGGACATTACATACTTACCAGTTCTCTAAACCATTACTAAACTTGGGGGTCTTTGAGGTTTTCAACGTCACCTCTTACATTAAGATTTTCAAAATGAAACCTTGATACGTGTTTCCTGAACATCTTCTCTCTACATGGTCGAGTGGACTTGTTCTCAGAAAGGGAGAGATGGTTCTTCTAAATAAAGGACCAAAGCAGGAAGTGAGCCCATGACAAGCAGAGTGTGTGTATTATGTGGAGGGATGAGGAAAGCTTGTGTGGATGGTGTGGAGGGATAAAGAATGTTCCATGGGGATGTGGCTCATACTTCTCCAGGTAGATCCTCTGGGGAATAGCCTTCCCCCCTCAGCCCCCCAGCCATGAGAGTCCTGTATGAAGCCACCAGCCGGTACGACCGCAGGGGCTAATTTTCAGACTCATGGCAGAAATTCAACATTTCCAATAAACCTCAGGTTGTTGATACAAGGTGCTAAACAGGAACGGTTCTACCAAAGTGAGTCCCCAAATGCATCTACCTGATGGGGCAGTATTGACCAAGCTAATATTTTGAGAGATGCAAACTGTACTAGACGCCTATGGCTGCTGTGATAACTGACCACAAACTTAGTGGCTGAAACAATACGATTTATTATCTTAAGATTCTGGAGGTCAGAAGTCTGACACAGGTCTCACCAGGTTAAAATCAAGGTGTCAGGGGGTCCCTGTTCCTTCCGGAGGCTCTAGAGGAGAATCCGTTTCCTTACTTTTTCCAGCTTCTAGAAGCCACCCACACTCCTTGGCTCGTGGCCCCTTCCCTCCATCTTCAAAGCCAGCAAAGGCAGATTGAGTCCGTCTCACACTGAATCACTCTGACCTACTCTTCTGCTTCCCCCTTCTACTTTTAAGGACCTCACGTTGACACAGTGCCCATCCAGATAATCCAGGGTAGTCGCTCTATTTTAAGGTCAGATGATTAACAGCCTTAATCCATATACAACTTTAATTCCCCTTTGCCATATAATGTAATGTTTACAGATTCCGGGGATTTAGATGTAGACCTCTTTCAGGGGCCTATATTCTGCCTACCATACAAGTAAACCAAAATGAAAAGGATATAAAATAGGGAAACACTCCCTCTACATCAGCACACATGAAAATATCTTGAAAACGCCAGGGAATAAATGCAAGGTAATAGGTCAAAAGTGAAGAAACAAAGTACAACATCAATTCAGGGCCAGAAAGCTCACCGTGTATCATTAGTGAAATCAAAGCGGAATGAAGAACCCCAAGAGATTTTTGATCTATGAGAAGTGGTAGGACCCTCAAGAAGTCACATGGCCACGCTTGCTGAGCACTCATACAGTAGTTCATGCTCAAACGTGTTCGCAGTCAGACGTTTCAATGCAACAGATTAAGATGTCAAAAGATGTAAACCAACACTAAGCAAGTTGTCCATCACTGCAACATTTCGCATTGCCTTTAAAAGCGTCCGAGGGTTTCACACTATTTGCTTGGTTCTCACCCCTACCCCCTTCAACTCTTGAGTCACTGTTGAAAAGAAGTGTTTATAGTCCTGACAGCTTGGAAAGCAAAATTCTTACATTTAACGGTAAAAAAAAAAAAAAATTTGACACGAGCTTTCATGTAGAAAATTGAATCCCTATTACCCTACATGTTGAACTGGATGTTGAAAAATCTGATAAATGTCTGGTGCCCATTAGGGTAAAGATGCACAGCGGACATCCCTGAGAAGGGCCTGAGGGATACCAGTTTATCCTTTATCTTGGGCCCAAGAACCTATTAAGTACCAGGTCAGACCTCTCTTTTCATCCACCCAGCAACCCATTGAGGTAAAGTACTGGCATCCAAGTGAATTGAAATTCCAGGAGAGCTGAAATGGAGCTGTGGACAAAAAAATGTTCCCCACCATATTAGTAAATGAAGGATGTTGCAGGCATCGGCCCCTGCAGCTGCCCCAACTGTGCAACCTGAGGGGATTCAGGATGAAGGGAAGCAGGATACTGGCCTTAGATAGTTAAGGTGCACGTCAAGGGAATGATTTCAACGAGCCCAGGCTCTTGCACCTTCCCATACATAGAAAGTGCTAAATTCATTAACTTGGTATGTCTGGTTTTCTTTAATCAGCAGTAATCTTTCGATGTTCGACTATCTGGGTTTTTTTTGTTTGAACTCCTGTATCTCCTGGCTCCACCCTTACCTCTTTGGAACAGTCCCTCAGAGCTATCTGAGAGGCTGCATCCTGGGCTTAAGTCCTCAGCAAGTCCACTGAATAGAACATCATTCTCAGCTTTTAGGCTGTGCGTTATTTTTCAGAACCTAGGTCTGATCTACTCCTAAGTTGGACTTTTTCTACTGTATTTGACTGTCACTTATCGAATCATCCCTGAAGCCTCTGCTATGCCTAGAACCTTACAGAGAAGATGCATTTCCTGACTATTGCTTTATAAATGTATGTATATATTATCTGGGTCTGCAAGTTAGTGTCAGTAAATATCTCTTTCTGTCCCTTCTCTAAATTTTCCCAAACACTGAATTTCATTATTCTTAGTTTTTCTATGAAATACTGTATCTATAAAAGTCTGTCTCTCTGTCTCTGTCTCTCAATCTCTCTCCCTCTCCCTTCCCTTGCTTTAGAAATTCACTCCAGTGTGTGACAGGCACTTTTCTCCATCAGGAAGAGATAAGCTCCCCTCAGTCGTAGATCTTACTGTACTTCCTCCTCTTAAACCGCCGTGTTCATTTGCCTCCACTGCTCTCTAGCCCATCAGTCTCAGGTTGGACGCACTTCCCTTTTCTAATATGACTTATAGCTCTGTGCTCAGTCTCCGTCCAAACCATCGGTCCACCACCCATCAATTTGAGGCCCCCTGCCCTACTGAGCTCTGCCTTTTCCTTCTTTTGTTGATTTCATCCACATTTTTAAGGTCCTATGCAATGTGTTCCCATCAGAAGGTTTTTTTTACCCCAGATACCCACCCACTCCCCTGCCCCCCTTCCCCATCTGGTAAACTCCTCTCATCTTGCAAAATTTCCATCTGTCCTACAACATCGTCCCAAGTGCTCTGCTTTAACAAAGACACACTTTCCTCTAGGGTGGCGGGGTAAGTGAATAATACCAGGTAGCAGCTTTTTAAAATAAGATCCAGAGAGAAAATGTCTGACATTATAATTCATGAATGTAAATTCATGCAAGAATGGAAATGCGTTCATCAAAGCAGACTCCTCCTCTCTTCATCAAAGGGATGTTTCACTCTGTCAAAGGAAAGAGAATAGGTCTTCTCAAGATATTGAGCCACTCAGCTCACTCAGATGCAGAGGTTTGTAACACCCCTCAGGTGAGAGTTTTTGCAAAGGAGGAGCTATGTTCGAAAGGCTTCTGTGCTAGAAAAAGCCCCAGGGTTCAGAAGAACAATTAAAAGAAGGTGCGTTGCTGAAGCGAGGCAAAAGGAGCGGAGAGAACTGGTCCTTCTCCCTGGTGAGCAGACGGGGGAGGGAGGAAGGGGTTTTGTTAAGCTCAGAAGAGATGGGAGCCTAGTGTGGAAATCCCACATTGTCTTTCTATATAGAGAGCAGGGACAACAATACAGACAGTCTGGCCTCAAAACTTGCTTTAAACTGAGATGTTTTATCTCATTATCTGGCCATTAGCTTTACATTTGAGAAGATACCAGAAAGGGCTGCTGTCCAGAAGGGCAACACTATTTTGCTTCCATCTTTTAATGCTTGGGGCAAATACCAAATGGGAAAACTGGACCAGAAAAAAAAAGTGGAAACAGAGCCCAGTAGAGGCAAGAACCTTATTCATCATTTTGGAGACCAGCTCCCTGAGAAGAATGGACAGCTCTAAAGTGTTCGGAACCACGCACAAATTCTAGGATTTTTTTTTATGCCCAGGAGGAGAATACTATCATTTATTTAGCAACTATTATGTACCAGGCATGATTCATCGTTTTTACAAATTACTATAATCCTGCAAGAAAAATATTTTATGCCCATTTTACAGTTGTAAAAACTAAGGTTTTACCAACAAAGGAGTTGGTAGAGCCAGGACTCAAAGCTAACTTACCCTGATTCCAAAACTGATGTTCTTTCATTCTTTGAGGGACGGAGAGGCGTGTTTATCCCTCAATACACGGCAACTTAACAGGCTTTCAATAGGAAATCCACTTGCTCTGGTCTTTAGGAATGAACGTGCATGACAGTCCCGATTCGAATGCTTTGCTCCATAGTCCCTCTGAAGACTGAAATTATCTAGCCATTTTTCCTGATGTTTAGACAGTAAATGTAGATATTCCAACATTGTTAATACTCAGAATGAGAACCTCAATGGCCAACACAGAAGAAAGGATCTTTCAAGACAGAAGGTCTCAACTGACAATTTCCAGTAAGACTTAAAAATCACTTGGGTCCATGGTTAACCATGCTGGTTGCACATTAGAATCACCTGGAGGAACTTTTAAAAAGAAATGCCCAGCTCCGTGCCTAGGGATTCTGTCCCATAGGTCTGGGGCAGAGCTAGGCAACCTGTACTTTAAAAATACAGCTCAGATGACTTTGATCTACCTCTAGGGTTGGTACCCACAGAAGCGTGGTTCAAACAGACTTCAACTTTCCTCTCCTTCCTGTCACTTGGAAATGCAATCACAACGCAATCAAAGAGAGTCACAAATCCCTAATCCAGAAACTCCTCCAAAACACCACAAAGCAATCACAGAATAGTTGTTTGTTTGTTTGTTTGTTTTAAATGAAGGCCAAAACTAAGCATCACTGGAGCAGGAAATCACCAGATGTGAATATATTAAGCTTTATTTTAAGAGATGGAGATTGGAAATTGTTTAAATACTAGGGAGTGCTGTGAGCTGACAGATGGCCAGCGGGGCGGAGGAGGAAAGAAGCCTGGTTCAGCCAGCTCTACCTTAATCCCGCCCCACCTCTCTGGACACCATTATAGGCGGGAGATGCTGTATTGTGTCTTTGACACGACTGCTCTCTGGCTGCCCCTGAACCATTCCCATTTTAATCCAAACTTGATCTTTTAAAACAGACAAGGTCTCAAGTGCTATCATTTATAAAACTATAATTTCAACAGTAATACCCCAAAGACATATTATTCATTTGTCCCATGTACAGACATAAAAGCATGAGTTTTAAGCCCAAGTGCACAGACTGCTGGAGAAACAATGGGAGCATTTCCCGTGGGCCATAGCATGTCAGGGATAACTGTACACAAGTCGTGTTCACTTACTGTAGTCTGAGGACTGTGTTTCAACACCAGGGATCTATTAAAACTAGCACTGCAGCTGCCTGCTACAAAGTACTGTGCTCTGGGATCCACTAGATTTGTTCAGAAGGTTTTCGATGTCTCATAATTGTGTTGCTTTAAGAGTTTGGGGCAGGGCTTCCCTGGTGGAGCAGTGGTTAAGAATCTGCCTGCCAATGCAGGGGACACGGGTTCGAGCCCTGGTCTGGGAAGATCCCACATGCCGCAGAGCAACTAAGCCCGTGTGCCACAACTACTGAGCCCGTGTGCCACAACTACTGAAGCCCACGTGCCTAGAGCCCGTGCTCTGCAACAAGAGAAGCCACCATAATGAAAAGCCCACGCACGGCAACAAAGACCCAATGCAGCCAAAAATAAATAAAATAAAATAATTAATTTTTTTAAAAAGGAGTTTGGGGCATACATTTTGTGTTCAGAAAGAGCAAAAAAGCCTTCAGGAAGCAGGTTTGGGCTATAAGCTTAGAAGTTTGTATAAATTCAACAGACAAGACTCTGGAAGCATCTGTGTAGCTCACTCCCAGCTGCCCTTTCCTCTAAATGCTGCTCTCCGGGGGTAAAGCAGTGCTCCCAGCTCCCTGAGTGGAGTGGTGAAGGAAACTTCCCAACAGGAAGAGCGGATGAACTAAGATGTGAAGGGGATGGTGGTGAGAATTAGAGTGATAAAAATTGTAGCGGGGAGAGAGAGAACACCATGTGAGAAAGAGCACAGTCCATTCCAGGTGAGGTAAGTTCAGTGTGACCGGACTGTGGAATGACAGGGTGAGAAAATCCCAGGAGTTAGAAAGAGGCTGGGCAGGTGGGCCTCGGCTGATTGAATGGTCTTGTAAAGCCCAGTGAGAGCTTTAGACTTTATTCTAGAAGCTGTAGGGTATAGTTGGAGGGTTGTTTTTTTTTTTGTCTGTTTGGTTGGGTTTTTTTAGCTGGGCCGCACGGCATGTGGGATCTTAGTTCCCCAACCAGGGATTGAACCCTCACCCCCTGCATTGGAAGCACGGAGTCTTAACCACTGGACTGCCAGGGAAGTCCCGTAGTAGGAGGGTTTAAAGCCAGGAAGAGATCTGAGCAAATTTTCATTCTAGAAAGATTGTTCTGGCCAGGAGAACGGGCTGGAAGGGGGTAGAACCAGCAAAAGGAGACCGGCTGGCAGGCAGGAGATCATAATGGTAGGCAAGATGTGAAAGACAACACAATGCAGTTGGAGGGGAATCAGTATATCCCATAGGAAGCTGTGTTAGCAGGACTTGAGGGTTAATTTGATTAGGAGGCAGGCAGGTGAGAGAGAGAGAAAAAACCAAGATGGCTCCCGTGCCGTTTGTTGAAGGTGGAGAGAGTCTGAGACCACTGTGGACTGGCTGAGTTTGAGGTGCCTATGACATATTCACGCGGAGGTGTCAGGTAGGCAAACAACTAACCAGCCTCGAGCCCTTCAGGCATGTTCCTCCCCCTAAGGCCACACTGCCAGCTCACTTATTTGGCTTTCCTGTACCCTTTTCATGTTTCTCACAGTGACATATAACCGGTATCAGAAAACTCTCTAAAGTAATTCACACAACAAGGCAAATACCCAGTGGTGTGCTGGTAAATATTTACAGGTGCTTATTCTTCCCACTTCCAAGAAAGTCCTGATCTGTAGCCTTTGCTGATTCCCATAGTATAAATATTCTCACTATGGCCAAGTTCAAGATACTGATGTGACATCTCTGAATGTGAAGTTGGGAAGAGATGGTCAGAATCAGCTTGACACATACCCATCAAAACTAAAATAAATAAACACATAAATAAATAGCCCTATAGCAGAGTCCAAACCATACTGGCGCATCAGGCCAACGCCAAGTGGCCTCCACTCTCAAATACGTTTCCTTCAAAAGCTCTAGAGAAAAACAATTCTGTTTTGTGCCTGGGACCATCAGAGACCTTACCGGAAGCTGAGTTAGACACTCAGTTGGATTCTTGTTCTCTAAAACAGGGATCAGCCCCTTACAGCCCTCAGACCAAATTTGGCCAGCTGCCTACTTTTTAAGGTCTGCCAGCTAAGAATAATTTTTACATTTTTAAACAGTAGCATTTAAAATAGTTATATAAGAACCCACATAATAGCCTTCACTGTGCCTCTTCCCATGCAATCCCCAAAGCCTAAACTATATACCATCTGGCCCTTTCACGTGAAGTCTGCTAACTCCTGCTCTAAAGGGTCCTGAAAACAAAGCCAATGCTGCTTCCTGAAACCTTGTCGACAGCACCGGTAGCAAGGATTTTTTCCCTCCGCACCCAGGCCATCTCCCATCGGGGGCGTGGGCAGAACCTAACCAGACGCATGAGGTTAGGAGATCACATCTAGTTCTCCTCACTTCTCAGGCTCCTCAGACACTTGGTCCATCTGAGGCCGACCTGGACATCTCCCGCTGCTCCCTCCATGGCCAGATTTGGCTAAAACTCCAAACCACGGGATGTGAGCTCTGGCTTTCCCAGGAGCTGGCCTGTGCAACCTGCAAGTGTAGGTTCCCACCAGACAAACCTTGACCTACAGAGACAAAAGATAAAAGCGAACCAACGGATAAGTTGCCATCGAAATGAAAACCCGTATAATAATCCTTTATACAGACCTGCAGAGGTTTTCCTGAGATGGTTTCCCAACACAATTATGCAATTTAAGCTTTTAAAAATGTGCAGGATTTAGGAGGGCTTTCTATGCAACAAAATCATTTAGGATTTTACAGGGAAATGTTTTCTTTTTAAATAAATAAAACTTCCCTGAACCCCGTACAGGGTTGAACTTTCTTAGAGAACAGTAAACATTTGGCCACGAATGACTTGCACACGCAAACAGGTTCTTGCCCACTTGGGCCTGAAATGAGAATCCTTTTTCTGTTGCCATCTGCTCTAACATGTGTGTGTGTGTGTGTGCACACGCACACACACACACACACACACAGCCCCCACTGGCCTCATGCCTCCACTGACATCTGAGAAGAGTAATACTATATCTTTACATTGACTCTCTACCTTGCTATTGCCTTTAGGAGTCCAGTGAACCAGAGAATTCTCTCGTTCCTGACTCTGCAATATTATTTCTTCCCCTCTTGCCAAACTTACTCAGCTGCTAATCACCTGCTCAGAGGCATCAGTGACTTCCATATGCCAAAGAGCAGCTGTCAGTCAATGGAAAAGGTGACAGGGCTCTGTGGGGGCTGAGGCCACGGCAGCAGTGACACAGCAAGACGCTGGCATGGGGGAGCTTCCAGGAGGCGAAAAGGTGCTCACCACCCTTCCATAGACTTTCGACCCTCAGCTGTCTTCCATGAAAGTTAAATCTGAAGCATATGCTTCATAAAGCTATTTCAGACACTATTTCAGACATTTTTTCTCAGGATACCTGGCTCCTGGCTTCCACAGCCCATGACACCTCCCCTGCACCTTGAGACTTTCCTGGGGCATCATCACTGAGGTTCATTGGTGCTACGGAAAGAGTTAGGGGGCCTGGTTCTAATTCATCCATCTCTTCACCTCTTTGTAGTCTTGGAAAAACCATCTTTAATTTAAAGGAAACAGACTAGATATCTCTAAGGACCTTTCTAAACCAGGGACTATTCTAACATTGAATGAGTGAGGAAGAGTACCTTTGACTCTGCTGAATGAGAAAAGATTCCCACCCATGGGTGCCTGACCCAGACTGAGAGAGCATCACCGGAAGAGACCAATACAAGGGAGACTATGAAGTAGAGGGAAGCAGTGATGCCAGGACAGGTTCAGTCCTGTTCAGGATTTTAAGTCAATATTAAAGAAGCTCCTGGAAGAGTGAATGCATCAATTTAGTCAAACAAAACTTAATTGAATAAATATTAAAGGAAGGGGAAGGGAGATGCTAAAAATTTACTCCATCATTTTCTAGAAATGTCCTAACTGTCCAGTGGAGACCTGGGGGAGAAGTTTAGCACAGAGTCATGTCTGCCAAGTCAGATACACTCCCAGGCTTGAGATCTTCTGGATGAGCAGTGCAAGACCACGTCTCTGGGGCTGCCACTGTTCACCGCTCAGCTGAGTCTTCAAAAGTGCAACAGCTGTCCATCCTCCTTCCAGGTCAGGACACAACCTCTTCCCGACTTCACAGGGCACACCATGGGACACACAGCAGGGAAAAGACAATAGCAGTAGTGTTCAAATCAGAAAAGGAGTGTTACGGAGTACATGTTTGTGCCCCCATTCTTATGTTGAAGCCTTAATCCCCAATGATTAGATTTAGATGGGGGTGATTAGATTTAGATGGGGTCATGAGAATGGGCTTCTCATGATGGAATTACTGCCCTTAGAACAAGAGATGACAGTGAACCTGCTCTTTCTCTCTCTCTCTCCATCATGTGAGGACACGGCAAGAAGGCAGCCATCTGCAAGCCCAGAATAGAGCCCTCACCAAGAACCTGACCATGCTGACACCCTAATCTTGGACTCCTCAGCCCCCAGAACTTGAGAAATAAAAGTCTGTTTATGGTATTTGGTACACCCAGTCTTTGGCATTTTGTTATAACAGTCCAAGCTGACTAAGACAGGGAAATCTCTAAATAAAACAGAAGTGGTAAAAAAATAAAAAATAAAAAAAAAATTTAAAAAAATTTTTAAAAATTTAAAAAAATAAAAAAAATAAAAAATAAAAATAAAAAAAAAAAAAAACAGAAGTGGGAGACTTCCCTGGTGGCACAGTGGTTAAGAATCTGCCTGTCAGTGCAGGAGACATGGGTTCGAGCCCTGGTCCGGGAAGATCCCACATGCAACTAAGCCCACGCGCCACAACTACTGAAGTCCGCGCGCCTAGAGCCCGTGCTCTGCAACAAGAGAAGCCACCGCAATGAGAAGCGAAGCCACCGCAATGAGAAGCACGTGCACCGCAAGGAAGAGTAGCCCCTGCTCGCCGCAACTAGAGAAAGCCCAACACAGCCAAAAATAAATAAATTTATTTTTTAAAAAACCCAAAAAGCAGAAGTGGGTCCAACGACCTTTGTAACGCTCTCTAAGCTCTGGCGAAACAACAGCTACCTTGTTCTCATCCAATCTAATCTTTCAGAATTTATGTTCCTAATTCTCCTACTTGGCCTCAGTACAGACAAAGGAAGGAACATGACCTTTGCCAAATCAGGTCCTAGTGCCCTGCAGACCTTACCCAAAAGCCAGAAAGCCTATGTTCCTTCAGGCAGCTAACTTATTCCATAGCTAGGTGTGTGGCATCCAGGCACAAGGTAGGTGAAAACTGAGGCTGTCTAGGAAGGTGGAGCTTTTCCGAGGGTCCCCGGGGAGGGAGGTGATTTCTCTTCTTGAAGGTCACTTGGATTCCATAGATTGACTCTAATGTCCTTCCCCAGAATCAAAACACACAGACGATCAGATGCCCGATGGAGTATGCTGTACAGAGGCTGCAGGAAGCTGCGTTTCATGCCAGACACAAGCTTCTGTCAGAGCAAAGTGAGAAGGATACACTCACTTCTGGGGGCTAAACTGAACTCCAGCATCAGCCCTAAAGTCCCTCCAAAAATTGGCACAGAATGAAGCAAGTTAGACCTTCATGAGACCACTTTAAAGAGCTCGTGATCTGAAAATGCTGCCAGTTGGCACGGGCTATAAAGTAACCCTGACCAAAAGCAGGTAATATACAAATGATTTGCTTGTATCCAGAGTTTTGAACAAATCACGTCCAAGCAGCCCTTCTGTGGAGCGCTGAGTCTGCTCTTTGTGTTTTTGGTGGTCCCTCTAGGCCACTCAAGATTCCCAGGACCAGGAACGCTTGGGGCAAAGCTCGAGAGTTTAAGTGGTGAACAAATAAATAGAAGTAAATTACCTCTTCTGAAGGCCCAGTCTTCTCGGATAAAGAGAATTCACTTCGTACAGATGAGCACTTTAAATGAACGCAAGAGGAAACACATTTCTAAATCCTTCACTGTGATTGCATAAAAATGCTCACGTGCTAACACCACACAGGTGCTGCAGAGATTGGGGAAAAGGCATGGTTTTTACCTGCGGTTTTCTGAGGTAAAGAAAAGTGACTCTCGCATTTGGAGGATGGGTGATTTCACAAGTGAAAATCGGGCTGATTCAGTCCTGTTAAGAAGAAGCAGATGGACGTCTGCCCCGGCTGCCTTCCCTCGCTCTGAGTTTTTGGTGGTTGTATTTGCGGGGAAGGGAGACAGAATTGGGGATTTAATATTTTCTCTTCCCATCTAGCAACGGCCCAAGAGGAGTTATAGGGTCCATTGCATTTGGGAAGGGATTTGAGAAAAGCAGGATGACAATGTAAAGGAAAGCCAATCCCATCACACATGGGAATGACTCCAGCTGTACCCAGACAAAGGGAAAGGAGACAAACTCTCAGCAAGTAGCAGTGAATCTCATGGGCTTGAAATTAGAAGGAGAAGGATTAGCTTCTCCTGTATGAGATATGCCAGGAGTGGTCTGGTTCCCTTTCTTATTTAATATCAAATTTTCTCATGCTATAGTGTCCTAGAATACACAGGCATCAATACAGAAATCTTTATTTTATAAGTGGTACAATAAGTTAGAGTCCATGAATTTACTTGTTCAGCATAACCCAGTAGAGACACAATCCCAGAGCCAGTACCAGACTCTCTAAATATCCAGGACAGTGGGATAAGAATTTGAATCATCTGCTTGGAACAGGTGAGTTTCTTGGATGCTGGTACCTACTCACATGAGCAAACACCAATCAGTGCTGTCAGATCCAATACGGGACACCTTAGTTCATTTGGCTTTTGAATAGACAACAAATAATTTTTAGTATAAGTTATGTGCCTACTATTATACGTGCCAAATATGGGACATAATTATACTAAAAATGTATTCAGGGTTTATCTGAAATTCAAATTTACCTGGGCATCCAGTATTTTTATCTGCTAAATTTCACCACCCTAACACTCATGGCTTTTCCTCCCCACTCAGCGTGTTCCTCCTGCTAGAAAAGCTATCCCCTGCCCTTGTCCCTGTTTCAATCACGCCCATCCCATGAGGCTGAGACCACACCTTGTCTACTCTGAAGTCTTCTCCTGACTAGTCCCACCCATGCCATTTGTCTCCCTCGTGAGAACACCTATAATGTCTCCTGTTGGGACAACAGGGGCCAGCCTGGCGTACACGGCTGCACCATTCTCAGATTGTTTCATAAGCTTTCAATGCCTCTCTGTATCGAGGCTTCAAGCCGCTTTGATCAAACAATGCCTGACTCCCACTTCGTATCCTCTGTTACATCTGCCACAGGACTAGGCAGAAGAGTCCACAATGGACGGAAAATCGTTTGCTTTAGGGCGTACAGAGAAGCTGACACGGAGAAGATGGTGATATCTTTTTCTCTCTTGTTTCCCCCAGGTGTGAAAAAGGCAAAGGATGGAGGAGGAAGGGTCTAGAATGCTCAAAAAAATGATTTACACATAAATCAAAGATAATATTTGTGTGTAAAATAAGAAGCCACAACCAAATTATGAATTAGGACAATTATAAGAGCAGTCCGCAGATTTGCTCCTATGGAAATTCTTCTCCCCATGTAAAATCTCTGCAAGTCCTGTTCCACACCCTGAGCATTAGATCTGGCAAGACCTCAGGCATCACTGGGGTCAGACTATCACCATACAGGAAAAGAAACCGAGACCAGGAGAGGAAAGTCACTAGTCCTTGGTCACGTAGCGGGTTAGTGACAGTCTCCTGGTCCCGGGCCAAAGCTCTTTCAGTTTGTTGAGCTGAACCTCCAGTTTCAGGGAGAAAGTCTCCTGCCAAGGAGCAGGTTTTCAGCTCTGCTCATTTTAAAAAATATTATTTGCTACCTTTTTCTGTCTATAAGAGGCGTTTACTTTTAGTGGAAAATCTGATAGATGTAGAAACTCGTAAAGACAATTTAAGTTACCCACCACCCAGAATAAAAAAATTATGAATATTTGATATATTTGCTTTTGATGCCTTTTCCTATGCATACTAAACTATAAACTGCATGGTGGCAGGAACTGAATTAATCTCATTGGGCTCTATACCCTCAGCCCTTTAGCACGGTGTCTGGTACATAAAATGCACTTGATCCATGCTTACTGAATAAATGACTACATAAATATACATATTTATGTATCTGTGCATATAATTATATTTATGTAATTAAAAAAATTGAAGCCATACCATTATACACTTAGGGTTTTTTTTCACTTAATATCATAGAGTAAGTATTTTCCTCTGTAAATATCCTAAAATTATTAAAAATAATATTTTTAATAGCTACATAATCTTCTATTGTATAGTTAAACCATAATTTATTGACCCATCTCCAATCAATGTACATTTAGGTCATTTCCAAATTATTTTGAATTATAAATAGTACTATGATAAATATCTCTGGACATGAATTTCAGTGAGAATCAGTCTGTGGGGAAATTGAGTCTACCTTCCCTAATGAAAGAACTTTGGGCAGGAAAGTGATAGGGAGTCGACAGTCTGGGGTTATCTTATCAGCCTTATAGGTCGTTTGACTCAACTTCCTTTGCAAATCCCAAGCCTCCGGTCAGAACTGCCAGTCTGTGATGGCAGGCATTAGATGATCAATTTAAATTTTATCTCAGTCGCATCTTACATGTAAAAGTCATCCCACGTGGGTGAGATAAAGTAATCGAACAGTTTTAGAGTTGATTTTATCAGTCTCATGCTTAGCCAAAGAGTACTAAAGTATAAACAAAATAAAGCGCCCTCCTCTCTCCAAACAAGCTCAAAATACATATTCCACTAAGAAAGTGACTTTAAATTCAAGAAAAATAGAACAGATGGCCCAAACTTAAGTAACAAATATATTTAAGTAACAGATATATTTTTCTAATGAAATCTGTGCACCAAGTTCCCGGCAGGACCCACACTTGCTTGAATATTTTTTTTACGATTGTATGGTACACATCCACTGATGCTCAACAGACTATGATTTCAAGCTGCCTCGTTATTTTCCCTTTGGGCTGAGGCAAAGCAGATCCTTCAACGGCCAGAAGTCTCTGTGCAAAGATGCAAAGGGGATCTTCATGGTATCGTTTTATATTCTGCTATGAGCACTGAGGTAAGAAAAAATTCTTCTAGGGAAGAAGCAGGGAGAGGACGTTTCTTTCTCACCAAAGTCACCTGCTCTTCTCATTCAAGTCCAAACTCAGCTTAGTTCTTGGTCTGGGGAAAGGATATCAGATTCCAGGACTGGGCTGGTATACAAGGCAGAGAGCGTTAGTAAACTCTCTAATGTAAAATGTTTTGGCATCAATATTCTGCATGTGATTTCAGACCACATCTGTTTCAGGACTGCTCACACCTGCTGTAGTGTACATTGCTGTTTTGCTAGCCAAGTCATGGCAGGACATGTAATGCCTCTCTCACCTAATGTTCTAGCAGGAATCCAACTCATGCAGAGGACTGTGGTCATTTCTGATCCTCACCTTATATATTGCTGAAGATTTGGAAGAGCTAGACTTGTTCAGCAAGAGCCTCAGTTTCTCCAACTGAAAAATAAAAGATTGGACGAGGATAAACATTTTCCATCTTATGAGCTAGTTCTAACTGACTAGTAGTAACTTCCTTGAGTACTATCTGAGGACAGAAATCACCTAGAGCATAGAAAAAAAAAAAGTTTTAGAGTCACAGAGTGATGGGGCCAGAAATAAAATCTAGCATACCCAAACCCCGGGCCTGTGGGTCTTGAAAGTAGGCATTTCTCTGATTCGTCTTGTAAGCTCAGTGGCTGACACAGTGCCTGGCACATAATGGACACTGAGTCATGACACTGGACATAATTGAATGAATAAACAAATACTAAAAGTCTGACCACAGAGCTTACTTTATTTTAAGTTGTTACCATTGGGTATAAACAAAAGAAAATCCTCTGCAAATAGAGGGACATGTTGCCAACTTTTCACAGAGATAAAAATAAATTTTAAAATGAAAGATACCTTACCAGGGACTGCTGGGGAATCAGAGGATGGGAAGAACAGTAGAGATGTTCTGGGTCCTCCACCTCATGCGTAATCAGCAATATGCTGGGTGTGATCAACAGGTAAAGGCAGTTTTCCACATACACTGGAGACAACATTCCTGGAGCAGAACCAGCTGCTACAAAATGGATGGTATCATCAGTCAGGCCTTCATTTTCCCACCCCCTTCTTCTATTCTGGTAGCTATGAACCTCATTTTAGAGAGCTAACGCATCAGATACCTTCACAACTTCCTCTGCAGTTAGAGCTTGAGCATATTATACCCAGTCTAGAGAGGTTCCTCTTCAGTCAAACACTGCTGTGTCTATGGGTGATGCCTGCAACTGTGACCACCATCTTCTAAGCATGAGAAGATAATTTTAAGGATGCAGCAGGTACAGGGTGGAGGGTAGAGGAGAAAAATGGAGAAAATCCAAATCTTTGGTGATATTACTGAATGATAGAAGCGAGCTTGAAATACCCTATTCAAGAAACTTTTGTTGTATGATTTTAAAATTGTACTATATAAGCTACTTTTAGTTGGGTATTCTGTTGTATTTTGTCAAAAACATTCTATTGCATGTATCCAAGTTCCATGGCTGCAGAAGGCCTGTAATAGGCATGATTCCAGGAATCAATTCACCTTTAGGTGCAGGTACCTAGGTCTTTAATTCTAGAGGTGGAAGTTTTTCCCAAGAAACCCGGGGGACAATTGCTACAACCCAAGATTGGCTGGAGCAGTCCATTTCAGGTTGTGAATGACAAAGACAGGCCGAGGGAGGAAACAGTTCTAGAAAGAAATCATCCATGGAAAATGAAGAAGAACTTGAAATCTGCACACTTCCCTGCTTCCTGTCCCCCAGGAGAGTTTTCTTGAGGCAATTTTTTAAAAGATCAAACATCGCAAAGGAAAATAGATGACTTCTATTTATAACTTATGGGTGGTAACCCTGCCAGCAACAGCATTTATATCCCTATTTTCTTTCCTAGTTACGATTTTTCCATGTGAGTATTGTAAGAGTATGTTATCAGCAATTGTCATTGGCAAAATGAAAAGAGTTCAGTGGAGAATAAAACTGAATTAGAAAAAAGTCAGTATAGTCAATCTACAACAGTGAATAATGAAAGAAAGAAAGAAAGAGAGAGAGAGGAAGGGAGGAAGGAAGGAAGGAAAGAAGTAAAAAAAGAGAGTGGCAGGAAGGAAGAAAAGAAGGGTGGAAGAAGAAATAAAAGGATGGGAGGAAAGAAAGAAGAGTGAAAAAAGAGGGGAAAAAAGAATCTCTTACAATAGGCATTCAAAATGCTAGAATGAGGTGAGTGATGCAGAAATAGATGGGGTGCTCTGTCTGTGCTTCTTCTAGGATGATCTCATCACTAAAAAGACTAACACAGTCCATTAGTGGGAGGCAATGTGAGATATTGGAAAGAGCACAGACTTTGAAGAAAGAAAACATAGATCTGGATCCCAGCTATGCCAGTTGCTATTTGCAAAACTTAGGCCACAGATCAGCAAACTACAGCCTACAGGCCAGTCACCTGTTTTTGTTAATAAGGTTTTATTGGAACACAGTTGCAACCACTGGTTTACATAGTCTATATAGTTTTTGAGCTACCGTGGCCGAGTTGAGTAGTTGTGACAGAGACCATATAAACCGCAAGCCTAAAATGTTTGTTATTTTGCCCTTTAAGTAATGGTTTGCCTTAGGCAATTACCTAACCTCTTTTGTACACGGTTTTTCCATCTGTAAATAAGGTTAGGACTCAAATGCAGGTTTGAACTTCAGAAGAAAAAAATCAGTCAACTCAAAGACAGATTAGATAGTAGAAATTTTCCAATCTGAAGAACAGAGAGAAAAAAAAATTAAAGAAAAATAGTCTCAGAGACCTGAGGGAAAATATCAAGCAAACCAACGTACATGTAATGAGAGTTCCAAAAGAAGAAGAAGGCAAAAAGAATATTTAAGAAAATAATGGCGGGGAGCTTCCCTGGTGGCGCAGTGGTTAAGAATCGGCCTGCCAATGCAGGGGACACGGGTTCGAGCCCTGGTCCGGGAAGATCCCACATGCCGCGGAGCGGCTGCGCCCATGAGCCATGGCCGCCGAGCCTGCGCGTCCGGAGCCTGTGCTCTGCAACGGGGGAGGCCACAACAGTGAGAGACCCACGCACCGGAAAAAAAAAAAAAAAAAAAAAAGGATCATACACCATGATCAAGTGGGGTTTATCGCAGGAATGCAAGGGTTCATCAATATACACAAATCAATCAATGTGATAAACCATATTAACAAATTGAAGGATTAAAACCATATGATCAAAAAAAAAAAAAAAAAAAAAAACCATATGATCATCTCAATAGATGCAGAAAAAGCTTTCAACAAAATTCAACACTCATTTATGATAAAAACTCTCCAGGAAGTAGGCATAGAGTAAACTTACCTCAACATAATAAAGGCCATATATGACAAACCCACAGCCAACATCGTCCTCAATGGTGAAAAACTGAAACCATTTCCACTAAGATCAGGAACAAGACAAGGTTGCCCACTCTCACCATTATTATTCAACATAGTTTTGGAAGTTTTAGCCACAGCAGTCAGAGAATAAAAAGAGATAAAAGGAATCCAAATCAGAAAAGAAGTATAACTGTCACTGTTTGCAGATGACATGATCCTATACATAGAGAATCCTAAAGATGCCACCAGAAAACTACTAGAGCTAATCAATGAATTTGGTAAAGTAGCAGGATACAAAATTAATGCACAGAAATCTCTTGCATTCCTATTCACTAATGATGAAAAATCTGAAAGAGAAATTAAGGAAACACTCCCATTTACCAATGCAACAAAAAGAATAAAATACCTAGGGATAAACCTACCTAAGGAGACAAAAGATCTGTATGCAGTAAACTATAAGACACTGATGAAAGAAATTAAAGATGGTACAAACAAATAGAGAGATATACCATGTTCTTGGATTGGAAGAATCAACATTGTGAAAATGACTAAACTACCCAAAGCAATCTACAGATTCAATGCAATCCCTATCAAACTACCACTGACATTTTTCACAGAACTAGAACAAAAAATTTCACAATTTGTATGGAAACACAAAAGACCCTGAATAGCCAAAGCAGTCTTGAGAGAAAAAAACAGAGCTGGAGGAATCAGACTCCCTGACTTCAGACTATACTACAAACCTACAGTAATCAAGACAGTATGGTACTGGCACAAAAACAGAAATATAGATCAATGAAACAGGATAGAAAGCCCAGAGATAAGCCCATGCACGTATGGTCACCTTATCTTTGCTAAAGGAGGCAAGAATATACAATGGAGAAAAGACGGCTTCTTCAAAAAGTGGTGCTGGGAAAACTGGACAGCTTCATGGAAAAGAATGAAATTAGAACACTCCCTAACACCATACACAAAAATAAACTCAAAATGGATTAAAGACTTAAATGTAAGGCCAGACACTCTAAAACTCTTAAAGGAAGACATAGGCAGAAAACTCTATGACATAAATCACAGCAAGATCCTTTTTGACCCACCTCCTAGAGAAATGGAAATAAAAACAAAGATAAACAAATGGGACCTAATGAAACTTAAAAGCTTTTGCACATCAAAGGAAACCATAAACAAGACGAAAAGACAACCCTAAGAATGGGAAAAAATATTTGCAAACGAAGCAACTGACAAAGGATTAATCTCCAAAATATATAAGCAGCTCATACAGCTCAATATCAAAAAAAAAAAAAAACACCAAACAACCCAATCCAAAAAAGGGCAGAAGACCTAAATCAACATTTCTTCAAAGAAGATATACAGATTGCCAAGAAGCACATGAAAGGATGCTCAACATCACTAATTATTAGAGAAATGCAAATCAAAACTACAATGAGGTATCACTTCACACCGGTCAGAATGGCCATCATCAAAAAATCTACAAACAATAAATGCTGGAGAGGGTGTGGAGAAAAGGGAACCCTCTTGCACTGTTGGTGGGAATGTAAATTGATACAGTCACTATGCAGAACAGTAGGGAGGTTCCTTAAAAAACTAAAAATAGAACTATCATATGACCCAGCAATCCCACTGCTGGGCATATACCCTGAGAAAACCATAATTCAAAAAGAGTCAGGTACCACAATGTTCATTGCAGCACTATTTACAATAGCCAGGACATGAAAGCAACCTAAAGTGTCCATCAACAGATGAATGGATAAAGAAGATGTGGCACTTATATACAATGGAATATTACTCAGCCATAAAAGGAAATGAAATTGAGTTGTCTGTAGTGAGGTGGATGGACCTAGAGTCTGTCATACAAAGTGAAGTAAGTCAGAAAGAGAAAAACAAATACCATATGCTAACCCATATATATGGAATCTAAAAAACAAAAATGGTTCTGAAGAACCTAGGGGCAGGACAGGAATAAATACACAGACACAGAGAATGGACTTGAGGACACAGGGAGGGAGAAGGGTAAGCTGGAACGAAGTGAGAGAGTGGCATGGACATATATACACTACCAAATGTAAAATAGATAGCTAGTGGGAAGCAGCCACATAGCACAGGGAGATCAGCTATGTTCTTTGTGACCACCTAGAGGGGTGGGATAGAGAGGGTGAGAGGGAGACGCAAGAGGGAGGGAATACGGGGATATATGTGTATTTATAGCTGATTCACTTTGTTATACAACAAAACTTTTTGTAAAACTCCAATAAAGATGTTAATAAATAAAGTCCAGCATGGGACTTCCCTGGTGGCGCAGTGGTTAAGAGCCCGCCTGCCAATGCAGGGGACACGGGTTCAAGCCCTGGTCCGGGAAGATCCCACATGCCGCGGAGCAACTAAGTCCGTGAGCCACAACTACTGAGCTCGCATGCTGCAACTGCCGAAGTCTGCACACTTAGAGCCCACACTCTGCAACAAGAGAAGCCACCGCAATGAGAGCCCACGCACCACAACAAAGAGCCCCTGTTCACCACATCTAATGAAAGCCGGCGCAGAGCAACGAAGACCCAACGCAGCCAAAAATAAAATAAAGTATATTAAAAATTAAAAAAAAAAAGAAATCCAGCATTTGCACCCAAAACCACCACAAAAGCGCAGGCTGGTTCATGTATTATTTTAGCAGCAGCCTGTGTGAAATTGACTCCTGCATGTTTTAACTGAGCCAATTTAAGTGCGTGGTCTGATCAAGATGGTGCCAAAAGTTCATGGTTCATCACACTCCCTCTGCTCCAAACACAAAAAAAGAAAGATAAATTATCCAAAGAGAAACCTAGTAAAACACAACTGGTCTCAAAACAAGCTAAACATCTCCAAGGACCAGAAGCAGATGGAAACCAAAGCAATGGGTAGAATGGGAGCCTTGAGCCTGCTGGCTTCCGGGGTCTGATTCGGGCAGTGGTGGCTAAGAGGTAGCTGCCTCGAATAACAAGGATTAAATGTGTTCCTCCTGCTGGGGCAGAGATGGAGCCAGGCTTACCGCTTGATGGCACCCATACGAGGCAACTGAAACAAACAACGGCAGCCCAGTGCCTGGGGCTGTGCCTTTATGGAAAATCGTGGCTCTAGGACATGGAGAGGATTAAGACTCAGCCCCAAGATCAGGAACTGAATTAGCTGCCCAGTGCCTGGGACACTGGACCTGAGCCACAGTCCCAGGGCAGGAGGGAGCTCCCACCCAAATAACTGCAGATGGGAGCACGGTCCTGGCTGGAGGCCCCTCAGATGTGCTGAAGAGAGATGAATGGTGGGGGGGGGTTAGGCGGAGGGCTGGGCCTGCTTGAGCAACAGCAAGGGGACAGCAGAGAAAATATGGGGACAGTGACAGGAAATGAGGTTGAAGAGCAGCCGGGGGCCATATCCTGCGGGACCCGGTAGACAGTGGTAGTTAAGTATGGAGTAGGTTGTGGGAATGGAGCTGAACAGCAGAAAGATTGGACTGTGTCATTCATTTGCCTGTTTGGCTCTCAGATCTGTACATTCCTCATCTTTCTTTGCTCTGGTCTGTATTCATAGGAAAATGTACTTTCCAAATTCTCTCGCTGAATTCAGGTCGTTTTCAGAAATGGGAGGCATTGGCAGAAAAACAGGAAGGCAGAGGAGAGGGAGAAGCCAGGGTATTTCTGCCCTTCGTTCTCTGTCTCTGGGGGCATCTCTTTCAGCAGGTACTTCTCCTTCAGCTCTCTTCTGACAGCCTTTCTTTCCATTCCCCCAGCTCCTGCCAGGCAGGCAGTTCCAGCTTCATCCGATGGTCCTGCCTCCTGGGGTCCAGCAGCCCTGCCAGCTCTTTGGCCCATGGGTGGTAGCAGCTTCCTGCAATGACTCTTCCCTGAGCTGCCTCCCTAGCCCATGTTTGACTTCAGTTCTTCCACCACCCACATACCTAGTCCCCCTTTTAAGATTTCTTCTGTTGAAAATCCTGAACGATAACTCTTTTTCCTGACTGGTCCTTGGCTGATAATGTGAGAAAGTGGGAAAACCAGCAGGTGGGAATTAGAATGAAGTAGAACATTCTTTGCCAGTAAGAGTGTAAACTGGCAAAACTCTCTGGAGTATAATTGGGCAACATCTATGTGTCTATCAGAATTACAAGAGCATACACCCTTTGTCCCAGAAGTTCCACTTCTAGAAATTTCTCCCACAGATATATTTGTACATGTTTAAATAATGTTTGCACAAAGATTATTCATTGCAACATTGTTTGTAAAAATAAAAGATTGGAAACTACCTAAAAATCCACTGATGGGAGATAAGTTAATAGATTAGCATACATTCATAAAGTGAACTGATATGTAGTCACTCAAAAAAATGAGGAAGTTCTTTATGTATAGTTAAGAATAAATCGCTAAAAGATGAAAAAGCAAGGTACAGACAGTGCGTATAATGCTACCATAAAAGAAATAAGTATACAAATCATATTTACTTACACTCACGATGGCTATCTCCAGCAAGAAACTAACGATATCAATTGCTTTTAAAGAGAAAGACTGGGAAGATGGGAAAAGATGAGAGGGAAAATTTTCAGTTACTCTTTAGTATGTTAATTTTTTAAATTAATTTTTATTGGAGTATAGCTGCTTTACAATGTTGTGTTAGTTTCTGCTGTACAGCAAATTGAATCAGCTCTACATATATATCTATCCCCTCTTTTTTAGATTCCCTTCCCATTTAGGTCACCACAGAGTATTGAGTAGAGTTCCCTGTGCTATACAGTAGGTTCTCGTCAGTTATCTATTTTTATATATAGTAGTGTGTATATGTCAATCCCAATCTTCCAGTTCATCCCATCCTCCCTTCTCTGCTTGGTAACCATAAGTTTGTTTTCTACATCTGTATCTCTATTTCTGCTTTGCAAATAAGTTAATCTGTACCATTTTTCTAGATTCCAGATATAAGCGATATTATACCTTTAGTATACTTAGAATTTGGCGATATATGTGGGATTACATAGTTCAAAGATTAAATAAAATTTAATTTAAAATGCAGCTCTACACTTCTTCTAAGAGACACACTTAAAATATACACATTCATGGGGAGCGAGAGAGAGAGTTGGAAACAAATGGGTGAAAAATATGTTATGAAAAAGTAAATAAAAAGCACAAGAAGGCTGGGGAATAAATCATAATCAGACAAAATAAAGTAAGGCAAAGCATTAATAGGGACAAAGAATGACATTATATAAAATTTAAGGGAAAAAAAAAAAAAAAAATTTAAGGGAAAAACTATCCACCAATCATGAATATGTATATAGCTAACCACATAGTCTCAAATATACAAAGCAAAAACTAAAATAATCACAGGGAAGAAGCTGATTGTGTCAATAAAAAATTAATAAGAACATGGAAGATTAGAATAATAAAATTATTATGCTAATTATGTAATCAGATCAAGTCTCACCTAACAGATACACATAGAATCTTTCATCAACAAATGGAGACGCTGCAATCTTTTCAAGCACACATGGAGTATACAAAAAAACCAACCATGACCACAGGAGACAGAAGAAATCTCAACACATTTCAAAGACCATGTCATACCTACAGCCCATCTTCTCTGACCACATGTTGATTAGAAATCAGCAGTGAAAAAAGATAGTTTTACAATATGTTTGGAAATTTTAAAATCCATTCCTAAGTAACTTGTGAACTTAAGCAGAAATCACAGTGGAAATGACAATATCTTTGGAACCCAGCAACAGTGGAAGTACTATCAAAATGTGTGGGAAGAATATTTAGTGGGAAATTGATAGTTTTGAATGCATCTATGACAAAGCAAGAAAGGTTGAGAATAAATGAATAAACCATTCACCTCACAAGGCTAATGAGTTTATAGAAAATGGAAGGATTCTGGGTTAGGATGTTTGAACACATGCATGTAATTTCTCTCCCTCCAGAAGCTCCACTAAAAGTGCAGTAAAGAGATTACTTAAAAGGATAGAAAGTCACAGCACACTGAGGACAGAAGAGGAGACGACAGCAATAAAACTTGGAAGCTGGAGCACAGAAGTGAATGATAACTGACACGACAGACCTGCCACAGGCAAATCCTCAGATGGCGGTGGGCAGAGCTGGGAACAAACTCGGCTTTCACAGCAGCTTCACAGGCTCGGTGACTGGCAGCACTCTGTAACTCTGGAATCGGGAAGAAAGGAGGCATTAAGGAGGATTTGGTGAAAGCTGTTTGGGAAACAGTTCATCCTTAGAGTCCTGCTGTACTCCACACTGTGTGTAACCACCTGGAAGATGACCAAAAATCTTCTGGACTGGACACCACAAAGACACAGCTGAAGGTATGGGCATCTGCTACAATCTTAATATTTGTGTCCTCCCGAAATTCGTATGTTGAAACCTAACCCCCAAGGCAATGGTATTAGAAGGTGGGGACTTTGGGAGGTGGTGAGGTCATGAGGGTAGAGTCCTCATGAATGGGATTAGGGCCTTTATAAAATCACCCCAGAGAGCTCCCATGCCCCTTCCACCACGTGAGGACACAGGGAGAAGATGACCTTCAACGGGGAAGCGGGCTCTCACCAGACACTAAATCTTTTTGTTTCTTGATCTCGGACTTCCCAGCCTGCAGAACTGTGAGAAATAAACATTGTTTATAAACCACCCACTTCATGGTATTTTTGTCAGAGCAGCATGAATGGATTCAGATAGTATCCTGCCCAAAAGAGGGAGATTGTCACATGTAACTGAATGCCGAATACTGAGACCCCAGCCCTCTGCCTCCACTTGGTTAAGATAAAAACTTGTAAAACTTCTCTTCTGGGAATCTGATAGCCCAAGAGGAAAAATCTGAAGAGGCTGATTCAGGGGTTTCTCCAACAGTCCACCTAGATCACTCTACCGTGAAGATACATCTTGGCCAGCCTCAACGCTCTCTCAATTCTTCCAAACAGCTTTTAAATCTCCTACTTTTAAATATGTACAGATTTCAGAGGACCGCTTTCTTCAAAAGGGGCTCTTATAAATTCTCCAGAAATCCGAAGCCACAGCATGACTTGAAGACTCGATTCAGCATATCCTCTCTGGCAGGGGAACTACTGCCCTTTCTCTGCACAGCTTGCTTTGGACTGGCTACCCAGTTTTGGACAAACTACTTTCAAAAATGCTAAATTGGGATACATATATAGGTTGCAAAACTATAATGAAACAGAGTGATGCATCTCTGGGAGAAGGACTGGTACATGAGGTAGATGTACACCGTGGAGAACTGGTCTCACTTGTACCACTTGTACCACACACAGATCCCTCCTCTGGCCTTCAATGTGCTGCTCTGAGCCCTGAGTAGGTCGACCCCTACACACTGCATCACCAGGGCACCGTCGCCTATGGCTTGCTTTGGGTTTGACCAATGGGAAGTAACAGCGAAAGAATGGAAGGCAGAAGAGAGAGCTGGAGATATTTATTACCCTACCCCCTCTCACTTTGTCATTCTTCTGTCAGAGGCTACATCTGTCCATGACTATAATTCTTGTGGGGTGGCCCCTTTTCCTCAGCCCCAGGTCTCACTTGGGCTCCACTAACACTGTCCCCTACCCTTGCCTACACAGGTGGAACTGGACCAGTAGGAGAGAGTAGTGTTCTGCAAAAAATATTCTGGGGCAACTGGTGATCTTTATGAAAAATACAATAAAATTAAAATCTCTATATCACACCACACAAAATATCAATTCCTGGTCAATTAGAAACCTAAATTAAGGTTAGAGGGGCTGTAAATCTTAACAAAGAAAATATAGACTAGTCCATTTATGACCTCTTGTGAGAAGTAGGAAGATTTCCTTAAAAAGAGACACACTAAAAGAGAGCAAACCATTAAAGTACATTTTATTACATTAAAATATAAATCTTTTTGTTCACCAAAAGACACACATAGTTAGAAGACAAGACACAGTCTGGGAAAAGATATTTGTACTGCTTAAAACTAACAACTAACTAACTGACAGAAACCCTAGCAATCAGGTCCGCCTCCCCCTTCACACTTATGTCAGTATTTCCATCTGAAATACTGCATGTGTACTTAGGCCATGGATCAACAGGTGTCTGACTAATAAGTAGGGACCAGGACCTGTTAGCAGACACAAACTGGTCAGAAAAGAAATGGGGAGGCATCTGGGATATTTAGGTTGGAGTCAAAGACTTTCCGAAGTTTTACAAGTGGTGGGGCATGCCAGCAACTCATGGAACGTCATCGTGGAAAGTGGCAGCCTTCCAGTGAGCACCTTGTGCTCCACAAAGGTTGTAAGTCCAGACGAGGGACAAATGCTGTCCGGTTCTCAGCCTCACTCTCATTGCAGAGCAGCTCTGGTGATACGGATTCATTATGAAAAAAACAACTGCACTTCCTCTGCCCTAAAGATGCACAGAGCCAAGCCTTCCAGGACTTGCCAGAAAGACGCATATCCCCTTGCTGCCCCCTGAGTCCTGAACCAGATCCCCGGGTGGGGCTGACTTGGGCTGACTTCTGGGGGCTGGAAGGTACGGCAGCCCATTAGCTGACTCAGGGTTACCCATGATCTTCCAGAGCATCGGAGTCTTGGTCTTGGTCTGAGCCCTTGAGTTCTGTGTCTAAGTGCTTAGATACAGTGATCTATTTACATGGACTGGAACTAACCAATAAATGGGCAAAGAACACATTTGTGACACTAAGTATGGCTTTCTAACGTGAACAGTCAACCACACGCTCCCAATCATTTCTATTCCATTAAACATTGTGAATTAGAGTCCAAGGAGGAAGCTAATTTCCAATCAGACAGAAGAACCCAGGGCCCCCAAACCTGTTCCCCAGTTTTTGCCCAGATTGACATGCAGGCACACAGTCACAGGCCAACTCACCCACTCTGAAATACAACAGAGCAAACACACACAAAAATAAACAAGTGACTAGATCCTGTGTCATGTGCTCTTTTGCTATTATTATCATCATCCATTTTTGAAACAACTCCAGGGGCATGATTTGGACGCTCCCATATTTTATGGAAAGCATTCAGGCATTTAAAAGTCTGCTCTCTGACTTGGGTCCTCTTATACTGACGCTAGTAGGTTGTGTCACAAATGCCCAGAAATCCTGGAAGCACAACTACAACTTTCCATTAGCACTGATCTTACCCTGTGCCAAATGAAAGCACTACATCCACACGGCAGACCAATTCATTCTACTTGAATATAATGTCTCATTAATCTCTTCCATCTGTTGTTTATGTGCAAGAACAATTCTAATGGGAAATCTAAAAGTCTGACACAGGATTTCCTACTTGGGCCTCTGAGTCCAGGTTTAATTTGTCACGAGTTACTATTCCTACAGATGGGACACAGATATCTAAGAACTGACTTTCCCCCAGTCACAGAGACATTTGTGAGAACTTCCTTGTCTGCCTGGGCAGCGTTCCCATGGCCAGTGCCACACAGATGCTCATATGTGAACCTCTCCTGGCATTATCAGAAGTCAAAATGGGATTTCCAAGACAGGAACAGAGGGCTGCCAACTCTGTTACTCTCTTTTCCTCTTCCTACTGCCACTGCTTTCAGATCAACTCATTGCTTCACGTACCCTCCACCAGGCTCCAGACAGGAGAGACAAAAGTCAATGTCAGTCAGTTTTATACTTGGTATTAGAGCAGGCGAGAAGACTCTGACGTTAAATTGGCTACACTCAGGATTGGGAATTACTGACAATACAGTCTTCCAATTCCCACATCACCAAGAATAATCAGCATCTTTGAGGGAAAATTAACACCTTATAAACAGCCAATCTAAAACCCCCCATTATAATTAGATGAGGATTACTAAGTGTGTTCATTATGTCAGCTAATTTATGGGGGCCCAATACGTGTCATGCCTTGTGCTAGACATGGGGGCCTTCCGTGGTGAATGAGACAGATGCCATCCCTACTTGTCTAAAGTATTCAATGCTGTTATGGGTTGAATTGTGCCCCACAGCCCAAAATTCATATGTTGAAGTCCTAATTCCCGGTACTTCAGAATGCGACCTTATTTTGGAGCTAGGGTCTTTAAAGAAGTATCAGGTTAAAATGAGGCCATTAGAGTTGGTCTTAATCTAAAATGACTAGTGTCCTTATAAAAAGAGGAAATTTGCAGACAGATAGGCACATCTATAGGGAGAATAGTCAAGGAGCACCAAAGGTTGCCAGCAAACCACCAGAAACTAGAGGAGAGGCATGGAACAAGTGTTCTCACCCAGTCCTTAGAAGGAACCAGCCCTGCTGACACTTTGATCTTGGACTTCTAGCTCCCATAACTATGAGGCAATACATTTTTGTTGCTTAAGTACTTAGTCTGTGGTACTTTGTAACACAACCCTAGTAAACTAAATACAAATGCCTTCTATGAAACAATGTCACTTAAAGAGAAAGAATTCATGAAAATTAGAAAAAAAACTTTCCCGATTTCCATTCTACCGTGTAAGGAATCCAGCTTCCAATAAACATGGCAGACTTTCCTCTCTCCCAAGAGCAACAAGTGTTCCCAGCTGTGCATAAAGCCAAGACACAGCTCTGGTGCAGCCACTCTGAAGGAACCAGAGCCGGAATATGTGAGGGCTCCTTGGGGTCCCGTGGAGGGGATCTTAGGGGTCAATGGAATAAGAAACTATGAGAAGAACCGCTCCAAAATTCTCTGGGGAATCCAGGATTTTCCTGCCACTTTAGTGTCTCAAAAACTTCTGGGATGCACTAGCTGGCTTCAAAGATATACAATTTCTAAATTAATATTTTTCACCTGGATTCTAATCCCATTTATGTTACTAGTAAATTCTGGGACCTCAGGCAAGTCTTGTCTCCTCTCTGAATCCCAGTTTACGCATTAGCAAAGTGAGGGTTTAGAACAGAAGATATCTAGGTCCTCTCCTTAGAATCAGTCACCTTGCAACTAGCAAAGTGCTGGATAGTGTATGATAATAATAATAATAATAGTAGTAATAATGTGAGTATTTACTTTACCAAGTTTCATTCTATGTAATTTTTCTAAGTTAATGCATTTAGTCCACGCAACTGCTTTATAAGAAGAGTAAAAGCAAATAGCTCTTGGTTATTCTCAAGTTTCTTCCTGTAATCAGACTCAGTGGAATAGAAAAGTTGTCGTCACAAGAAAGAAAGCCACTGTCTCAGGCAGCGTATGAGACGGTCCTTCACCATCAGAGCACCAGAGGAGGTGGCTTGGTCTGCCCCACATGCTAGAGAAGGGCCTAGAATCAGCTGCAGAGGCCGCTTCCTGGGCAAACTACCTACACAATGAACAGCCTGTACAGCCCATTAGAAACCTCTCATAAACAAGCAGAGGCCAATGGCCAAAAAGCCAGTGATAGAGAAGGGGATTCAGTATGTGGGGAAAATCATTGCTAATAATTCCACAGAATAGAAGCAAAGTTTCCTAACATATATCCTCCATGAAAAATAGCTCCTCTCAAGAAGGGGCCAAAGGCCAGTGCCTTGTGATGACTTCCAGGTGCTGCTAGGGGTTAATGCTTTAATCTAGAATTTAGAAGCAATGGGGCAGGTCTGTAACTTGGAGAAGGAAGTCACTAGGGTTCATCTCTCACTGCACAGAGCAGGACAATAGGACCAAGATGACCAGGGACACTCCAAGTGGTTGCCTGCTGCCCAGAAAGAATTTATGAACCCAGAAATAACAACTCTTGGACCTCTCTGTGGCCAAGCGAAGGAAGAATGCGGCAAAAATTCATGATTGAGTTCAGCCTCTTGGCCACACGTTTTAAACTGCCTCTTTGTAATGAGAGTAGCTTTAAAAGTTATACAAGCAAAAGCACTTTGAAAAGTGGATTACAAGATATTTTACATTCTTATTCATGCTAAAACCAGAACTTTAGTGTACACTGTCTTGTAACAGAAGACAAATAGCTGATTTAATTTAGATCAATTAATTATCCATTATTAAATTTGATGCCATTGATTCACCTCTAAGAACCACTAAGTCTGTCTTAAATCCATCATTCTTTAGTCAACCGCTGGGTGGAAAGGGTAATCAGACTGTAGACTCATATCTCTTGGAGCTGAAAGGAGACTTCTAGAACATGTGGTCTAACTCCCTTTTTACACTGAGGATACTGAGGTGTGGAAAGAAATGAAGTGATGTTCCCGAGATCACGTCAGCTCAGACACAGAGCTGACAGGGAAACCCAGAGCTGTTGACAGCAGCTAAGCCAGGATTTACACCTCCTAGAGACCCTTCCATGTACCCCCTCCTTGGCCTGGTTCTTCATTTCTATCTCTTATGCACGGAGGCTTGGTGCTGACCTTCTATAAGATGGAAGCATCTTTAAAATTATATTTCGAATCTAAAAACATCATTTTAAGTTTCTAGGCTTAGAGCCAGATTTTTCCACTGAGTGCTACAACTTCCTGCCTTGGATCTCATTTGCCAGACTTTCTTCCCTAATCTCCCTTCTCCTGTCCTCTATTTAAAAGAAAAAAAAGAATCAGGAAGAAGGAACAAGGAAGAGGCTCTACATACCTAGAAAAACACAGAACCAGCCCCTGGTCATTAAGGCCTGGCTGAAGCCCAGGAGAAGGCTGAGAACAGGTTTAAGGAAACAGGTTCCTCTAGAAGGTTTCCAGGCTGACAAGCAGTGGTGCTGGATGTGAACTGAAGAACTAACCTTTGTGGGTAAATCACAGGTCAGTGAACTTTGATGGAAGACAATGAGCTGAGGGAGATCTTAGTCATGGCCCGACTTGCATAATACCGTAGGCCCTTAGCACTCTGGCACTTGTGCTTGGCTTTCGGCTATGGACACGTGATCCCGCAGCCCATGACATACTCATTCGTGACTGGGGGGGTACCAGTTTGAATCCACATGCTTTGAGTCAACTATGAAGTGTAGGTCACTCAGCTAAAGACTGGCCTCATTAAGTATCCAACTTACATACTTCACTGGCGTCTTATTTTTCTTGAGATCCCAGCTCCTAACATGAAAGTATGTTAGAATAGTATCTGTCTATGGAAATTTTCAGAGGTCTAGTATTTTCCCAAATATCAAAGATTTACTCTGCAAAACCTCTCTGTGGAATCCCTCAGAGATACTTCGTCAGCCTCTAGTTGAAAACTGAAACAATACAATCCCTTGACCTACTTGCCTTGAAATTTGTCCTCATTCTCTTGGCAGTTTACCTGCTGTTTCTTCTTCAGCTCTATTTCTTCCCTTTCATTATTGCTCTTTTTTTTTTCTCACTTGTCTAACTCAATGGTATTTCATGTTCCCATCGTAGGGTCTTTCCAGTGATTCACTAGTGTAGTGGTGGAGCTCAGTTTACCAGAGCAGAGATTCAGATACACATGGAACCCAGAGCTGGGTGATATTCCCTATCGTGGCATCCTCTGGTACCCTTCCAGCTAGTTTCATCCAGAGAGAAGCACCCTAGGAAAAAACCGGAAAGTGTGTCCATGTATAGGGGTCAGGTAGCTACAGACACATCCGGCAAGTTGGCAAAAAATTAATAGAAACCAATCTGCACGAGGGGACCTTGTGAAGACTCTGGCCTCGGGAAGGTGGCAACAGGTGTGACAAAACTGATTCAGCAACAGGTTTAAGAGATGGAAGGAAGTGGTCCCTGGAACAACACAGGGACTCTTCCTGGAATCTTTTTCCAGTTCAGCCCCTCCCCACCAACAGCTTTTGTGGAAGGCAGAGGCAGGAGAGCCGTGTCCCTGTATGTTTTGCAGGAGAGCAGTAAACGTCAGTAATCTGGACCTTAGCAGCTGGAGAGCATAGAGCAGGGGTCTGGGTAAGGTGGCTCTGATGGTGAGCATTCTGCTCAAGTGAGTGGCACACCCTGGAGGAGAGTGGTGGTGTGAACAGCTGCCCTCTGGGGTGGCCCGGGGGTCTGGAGGGGGCAGCCCCTGCAGAGCAGCAGGCAGTGGTTCCAGCCAGGATGGCCCAAGAGAGTCTCAGTGGGCATCCCCAAGAGACCAATGCAGAGCGATGAGGCCAAAACTGCCAAGAGCATCGTCTAGATTAAAGACAACCTCTGTCCAGTGAACTCTCAGACGTTCTGCAGGAGGGAGGGGACTGACCTTGAAAGGTGCCTGGAGTCTGGCAGTCAAAAAAGGAGGAAAGGGGCTTCCCTGGTGGCACAGTGGTTGAGAGTCCGCCTGCCGATGCAGGGGACACAGGTTTGTGCCCCAGTCCGGGAAGATCCCACATGCTGCGGAGTGGCAGGGCCCGTGAGCCATGGCCGCTGAGCCTGCGCGTCCGGAGCCTGTGCTCCGCAACGGGAGAGGCCACAACAGTGAGAGGCCCGCGTACGGCAAAAAAAAAAAAAAAAAAAAAAAAAAAAGGCGGAAAGAACCAGCAACATTTGGGCCCGCATAGTAACGTGATCTCATTTTTCTTGAGGTTCATGAAGTCTGGCAGCAAACATTAAGTTTAACAGTACAGAAAAGGCTTTGATGACAGACAGCTTTTAACCATTCACAGAAAGAGGCATCCCTTAATTTCTCCATGAATCATTGCGCATGACTTGGCACAAATACAGCCATAAAAGGAATAAATAGTAAAGAACAGGTGGGCAGGTGAAACCTGTTGGGCACCACGGGAAAGGCAGTTTGCTGTAGGACAGTGGTACTCAGGATGCTATCAACAAGTGTTTTTAAATTGTATATGGGGTATAGGCTCTTTTTGATCTTTTCTCATTCAGTGAGCAGCCTTTTTGGTATATGTGGTCTCAGACTGACTTTGCCCTTGAGTTCACCCAAATCCTGTGCGCTCTGGAACAGCCTGTGTCTGTTAGTGATGCCAAAGAGTACCCTGAAGCCTTTCTGCAAGGTGATGTCACCTTAACACTTTAGATTTTGTGCATTGCCTTTCATTGACTCCGTAGAACGCTGTCTTACATTCTGAACCGTAAAAGCAAAGAGGCAGAGGCAGAGGCTAACTCTTCTCCCCAGGAAGCCTCTGAAGGTTGAAAGGACTTTCTCCGCACGTGCCATAAACATAATAAGTGCCTATTGTTTTGTTTTGATTATTGAAGTATAGTTGATTTATAATATTGTGTTAGCTTCAGGTGTACAGCATAGTGATTCTGTTTTTTGTTTTGTTTTACAGATTATAATGCCATTGTCTTTTTTTAAAGACTTAGAGTATAGAAATGAATAAAAGTAAAAATATTAAAGTTTTTACTTTTCTGTTTTTCAGCAGCCCTCGCCCCCATGCAGACAGTCCAGACTCTCCAAGATAGACACTGTGAAGAGATTGGGGTGTGTTTTATTTTCTAAGCATTTACAAGAACACACACACACACACACACACACACACACACACAGCAAGAAATGTCATCATACAAACATAGTGTAGGCATCTTACTATTTTCAATCAATACTCTGTCTTGGAAAATTTTCCACATTAGTACTTACAGATTTTCCTTATTATATTTTTTAATAGCTGCATGGTTATTCCCTTCTGTCTATGAACCATATTTATTTAATCCATCTTTTATTAATAGACGCTTAAGTTATTGTGTGTTTTTTGCTGTTACAAAGAACGCTGTAACTTGAGGACACGGGGGGGGGGAAGGGGAAGCTGGAATGAAGTGAGAGAGTAGCATGGACACATATACACTACCAAATGTAAAATGGATGGCTAGTGGGAAGCAGCTGCATAGCACAGGGAGATCAGCTCAATGCTTTGTGACCGCCTAGAGGGGTGGGATAGGGAGGGTGGGAGGGAGACACAAGGGGGAGGGGATATGGGGACATATGTATACATATGACTGATTCACTTTCCTGTACAGCAGAAACTAACACAACATTGTAGAGCAATTATACTCCAGTAAAGATATTACAAAACAACAACAACAAAGAATGCTGAAGAAAAAGTATCTTTGTAAAGATATCCTAGCCACTTGCATTGATTCATTTCTATAAGGTAAATTTCCTGATGTAAAATTGCTGAATCAAAGGGTATGTGTAGTTTTTTTTCATGAGTATTTTCAAAAGGTTGTGCCAGTTTACCCTCCCAGAGAACTGGGTTTTACAGATATGGATTATGTCACTGTTGGAGGTCTTGGTAGGTCCCGATCTTGCCCATTGGCTTAGAAGTAAAATCCTGGGCTCCCATCGTGACTAAAAAGTACTCTCGGCCATTAGAAATTCAGCACGTTTACACAGCTCTGCCGGTTTATTTATGGACAAGGTGGTCCTCAGCAGTTACCAGGGAGGCAGCGTTTCAGAATCACAGAAGGTTGGCACAGTTAGGTCCTTGGGGAGATGATTTAATCGACCTCCTCATTTGACAGATGAGCAAATGCAGACGTGGGCGGCTGCTGGCTCTGGACGTGCATCACGCTGTCCCCATCCCTCTGTAAGACGTGGGTGTTCATCAGTCATCCAGATCACCTGGACGTTTCCAATGCAACCTCTGGGGGGAAACATGCTTTTGTAGATACAGCTGCCACCAAGGCTATCAGAGGTATTCTCAAAATGTACATCATCCCAGTGTGAATACATAGTGCCTGCTCTGGGACGAACAAAATGATGAAAATCTATTTGTTGAACAACAGATTGAAGTACACATCTACCTCCTGTGGCATGACACTCTCCAGCGTGGTCTGCAGGAGCATCTCTCTCCAACCCAGTCTTCCTCTCTGAGCCCTTAAAGTCAAACTTTCTCCCTTTCAGAAATAAGAGGGAGGAAATGTCTACTCATTTTCCCACCTCTCTCCCTTCTCATCGAAGGTGAAAGCCTGGCTCATCTAAGCGGTCAGGCTGGGGGGAAGGAAAGCCCACCCCCAGCTCCTGTCTTGGGAGAGCTCTACTTAGAGCGCTGTCCTCCCACGGTGCCTTCTTCTCAACAACCGCATACCCTGGAGAGGGCGGCCTGATGCTGTCCCGCTCTGACTCTGGGCACTCATGCGTCCGGGGAGGGACGGGCAAATTGATGCAGGCTCATTCTGGTCCTAGTTCTAAGCTGGCTGGGTCTGGCTTATCAGTAAGAGGATATTTTCATCTGACCCTTGTTTTGATCTCTTGATGGATTCAGAGCTCTGATGAACAAAGGGCTTTTGTTAATTGGCCATCTTGAAATCAAAATATTCTCCCTCCATGACGGTGGGTTTAAAAGCTCAGGAAAGGAGAGTTGGATCCAATTATTCACCTGACAAGTGCTCAATGGCTTTCTATGTGCAGAAGCTGCTGGACCACGAGACCCTCATTCTCTTTTCCCTGAAAGAACAGGGATCTGTTTCGATTGCGTCTCTCAAGTATATACAGTTAAGTGATGACCTTTCTCCTTAATAGAATTGGGAGCTAGGAACCTCCTGGAACATCAGCAGGTCTGAGGTGCCTGCAAAGCCAAACTGCAAATAAGAATCGTGAGACAGTCCGCCTGCCGATGCAGGGGACATGGGTTCGTGCCCATGTCCGGGGAGATCCCACATGCCGCGGAGCAGCTGGGCCCGTGAGCCATGGCCGCTGAGCCTGCGCCGTCTGGAGCCTGTGCTCCACAACGGGAGAGGCCACAGCAGTGAGAGGCCCGCGTACCGAAAAAAAAAAAAGAAAAGAAAAAAAAAGAATCGTGAGACAAACAAACAAAAATTTATATATATATATATATATATATATATATATATATATATATATAAACACGCACATGTGTAAAAAGAGAGAGAAAGAGGAATTAGAAAGGAAAACTATAATCAAGCCGTATCTCTTGAATTGTTAGGAATGTTCTTAATATATTGTCAAGGGGGTAGGGGCACCAAGAGACCAATTACAGACTAATGCATTTACTTTAATTATATGTGAGTAAAAACAAACCAAAAAAGAATCTATCTATATGTAAATATGCATTTGCATCTGTTTGAATGAGCACGGGGAAAAGCGGGAAAAGCATGGGCAGTAGGTAGCAGGTGTTAGCATGGGTAGCTCAGGGGGATGGGAGATGGGGTCAAAGGAGATAGTTTGCTTTTATTTTATATGTCTTTGTACCATTTCCATTTGTTACGATAAGCGTGTATTACTTTTGTATTGAAAAACATCACTAAAGGAAGCGAGATGAAAATGGAAAGAAAATGTTAGTTACAAATTAGTATATTTCTCTGTGTTTGGGGAGAATTGTGTGTGTGTGTGCACGTGTAAGAGAAGAAAGCAAGGTAAAGAATTATGTATATCATATGATCTATTTATAGCAACAGAAATTATTCATTCACGTATATGCTACTGCGTGCATTGACATATTTTTCAGTACTGTTTGGAGGTTGCCAAGGGTATGTAATTCCTTCACTTGTCAAAAATTTAATTATATTTATGAATAATTTATAATACAAGGAGAAAAATGCTTGCGATGTATTAAACAAAAGAGCAGTATAGCAAACTGCTTATATATTAAAATTTCAGTAGTAAGAGAACAGTCAGGGTGAAATTCACAAACAAAAACCTGGATGAGAAAATGCCATAATGTTAACAGTGATGGTTAATTATAGGTGGCATTGGTTAAAATTAAAAACAGGTCCTGTGGGCATGAGTTTAGTGCTGCTGCAGTGTTGGGAAAGGTTTTGCCTGGTTGTGGATAGACAGAGGATTTTAGGACCACTGCATCTGCCTGGTATCCCTTTGAGGTCCCAAATGATACCCTTAGCCTTTGCTGGGACACATGAGGGCACAAGAAACACAAAGCTACCAGCGCAGAGAGAAAAGCAGCCATGAGCCCTGCCCCAATGACAGGGTCAGTACCTTTTTCTTTGACTACAAACAACATTATTAAAGACAGAAAAGGACTCCACTGGAATTAATAGAAGTTAGGAATATTCTATGTTAACCAGCTTCCTTTTGCTAGTGATGCAGATACAGACTTGTTGTTAGACTGCCTGGATTCAAATTCCAGGTCCACCATCTGGACCAGCACAAGCTTCTTAACCTCTCCATGCCTTGATTTCTTCATCTGTAAAGTGAGAATAATAATAATAACCTATGCCCCATAGGATTATTATGAAGAGGCAATGAGCTAAGAGATGTGCAAATCTTAGAGCATAGCACTTTGAACATAGCACTATATGGGTTTGCTATTATTAATATTATTATTATTCCTTTCACATTTAAACATGATGGTGTTAATATTGGCTTTGTCATCATGCTTTAATAACTACTATAGTTTATTGGAGCTCAAAGTTGTGTCTGGAAATCACATGGATTTTTTTCTGAGGAAGAGCCACAGGTTCGAAACGAATGGTACTTCAAGTGAGGAACAGCGGTTGTGAGCTCCAGAAAGCCTTTCCCAAATTGGCACCCCCATGAAGGCTTCGGTTAGGGGTCTTATGGAGAAGTTATGCATTGGGACAGGTGGTAGAGACAAAAGACATTCTCAACAGGAAATATCTCACACCAAGGTCTTGGAATTTTCCCTAGATTTAAGAAGCTTGGTACTGTTTCAACACCTGAAGATAACTAACCAGGTCGGAACCATTCATTATATTTCAGGACATGGTCTGTGTGTTTCTTGAAGCCATAACATCACATGTCTCATTCCTGCCATGAACCAAAGTGGGCAAAAGAGAAAGTGCTACAAACGGTAGGCCTTTTGCATCTCCTTGTATAAATATACAAATAAGAGACAACCACACAAATAAATGAATATATGTAAATATTGTGCCTGTAGATGTATGTTTTTCAGGTACTTTATATGTACTTGGAATGCTCACGTCTTCATCTCTCAAGTTCTGCCCAGGTAAAGTTTTACATGACCATGTCTTCCCTAGAATGTCCCTTCATCACTCCCAGAACCTATGGATTCCCAGTCCATTGGAATTCTTAAGGCTTTTAAATAATTTCCAATTTAATTATAGACTATCTTGCACTGTTTATAGGTGTTTCATATATATTTATCTCTCTCATCTTGATAAACTTCTTAATGATAAGTGGTGTAAAGGGTTAGACTTCTTTTAAATCTACTCCCTTTTCCCCCTCCCTCCACCCCAGAAAAGAAAAAGGCTGAACCTACTATGGAACTCAATATAGAATGACAGGCTCACAGAATGTTAGAGCTAGAAGGGACTTGAATCTATGAAGGGATTCCATTCATAAGATGAAGAACATGATCTAGCATCACCTACTTGGATGACTGTGAAATCTAACTTATGGACACTGCCAATAAACACACACACACACACACACACACACACACACATATTCTTAATACACCTAGCTAGCCAGGTCTGAAACTAAATGGGCACTGTCTCCTATGACAGAATTAAACACACCAGAATTTTGAAGCAACCTCTGATCAGCCAAAGAGAGACCTAAAAAGTCTTTCCCCACCTGCCTCAGGCAGGACTCATGAGATTTCTGGATGCTGGGTGTTTTGGGTTTTTTTTTAAATTGTTTTGCCTTACAAATGCAAAGGGAGAGCAACAAGGTTTGACTAGCCCTAAAGTCTCAGCCAGTAAACCATGGAAGCTAGTTTCCTGGTTCTAAATGCAAAGTACTGTATTATTTAACATGCTACTTAATCCTGTTGGTCACATTAGTGGGGAGAATCTGTGCATTATTTTATATTTTTATGCTAATCTATTAGCCCAGGATAATGTTTCACCATTGCATACAAAAGAGAAAGAAGTGCTAGCTGAGGGCATGGGTGGGCGATTATAGACACCAGGAACAGGGCCCAAGTCTTAGTTTCCTCACCCACTGAGGAACACAAATGGAACCAGGAAGTTGGTTCCCATGGCTTACGAACTGTGACTCTGGGATAAGTCCGACCCTGTGCTTTTCCACTGCATTTATAAAACACACACAATAAGGTGTGGATGAGGAATACCCCCTGCCCTATCAGTCAACAAAGGATGTTGCAGCCATCAAGCCATGGGCTACTGCAGCCACCCCCAGTGGTGCCCCCTGAGGGGATTCAGGATGGAGAAAAGCAGGACTCTGGCCCTAGATAGCAAAAGTGCATATCAAAGGAGTGATTTCAATGAGCCCAGGCTCTTGCACCTTCCCATATATAGATAAGCACCAAATTCATTAACTTGAAATATCTGGTTTTCTTTAATTAACAGTAATCTTTTTTAAAAAAATTTATTTCTATTTATTTTTGGCTGCGTTGGGTCTTTGTTGCTGTGTGTGGGCTTTCTCTAGTTGTGGCGAGCGGGGGCTACTCTTCGCTGCGGTGCACGGGCTTCTCATTGCGGTGGCTTCTCTTGTTGCGGAGCATGGCCTCTAGGCGCACGGGCTTCAGTAGTTGTGGCACGCGGGCTCAGTAGTCGTGGCTCGTAGGCTCAGTAGTTGTGGTGCACGGGCTTAGTTGCTCCACGGCATGTGGGATCTTCCTGGACCAGGGCTTGAACCCGTGTCCCCTGCATTGGCAGGAGGATTCTTAACCACTGCACCACCAGGGAAGTCCACAACAGTAATCTTCTGATGTTCCAAGTACCTGGGTTTTTCTTTTTGCAAAGACTATATATCCTGGCTCCTCCCTTACCTTTTAGGAAAAGTCCCTCAGCGCTATCTGAGAGGCTGTCTCCTGGGCTTAAGTCTTCAGTAAGTCCGCCGAATAAAACATAATTCTCAATTTTTAGGTTGTGCTTTTTTTTTTTTCAGTCAACAAAAGAATAGGACTTGACTATTCTATTGACTATTGACCATTCAACAAAGTTGAATAGTTCGTATTCAACAAAGTTGCCCACAAACGTCTTGAGTCCTATGGGCTGACAGTCGTAAGAGCCATAGGCAAGTGGAAAAGAACTTTGCAACTCTTGAGTTTGGTAGTCAGGCAGTGGGTTCAGAATTTTGCTGTGATTAATCTCTGAAAAATCTCCTTCTTCTTTTCTGTATCCATTAGACTGCAAACTGACCAGCGATCCTGTGTTGTTTATCTCTGTATTCTGGTGCTAACAAAGAACTTGGCATGCAGTAAGTGCTCAAATGGTATCTATTGAACTGATTTGAAACTGAACAGGGTAGACAGTAGGCAGACTACTGCCTGGACAGTAAGTGTCCCTTTAAAACAACACCTTCATACTCTCCACCAATAATCACCCTCCTCTTCCTTTCTCCATATCTCCTGGTTGAGCAGCTTGGCCTTGACTACGGAAAAACCCCCAACAGGCTCTCCTTCCATTTAGAAAACTGACATTTGTTTACAGATGACCCCAGATTATGCAATGTTCCCCATTTTCCCAAAATGTCATGCATTAAAATGCAGCCTGAATATAGATAGTAAAATGAACACTGATGTTCTGCCTAAAGGCCTTCCACAAGCTGCAGGAAGAATATTAATTATGTGTTCTATTTGTCTTCACAGCCTAGGGGAAGCCCACAACAGACACCAATGCATCTTTAATCTCCTTGCCATTTCCTGTCTGAGGGAGAGCTGACTCTTCCCTCCACTGACTTTCTAATTCAACCACATCCATTCTCCTCAAGCTACTGTGCGCCAGCAGAGAGCACTTAGGAATCTGAAACCTGGTGGGGGACGTCTTTTTCCCAGTGAGGAGTGTTGCGTTAGTGTACTAGAAATATAACAAAACTTACAACAGTTCTGAATGACTTGTTTCTACATCATTCAAACACGAGATATTTCTTCTTCCATAATGGTCCATTATAATGACTATTAGATTATTTTGCCTCTCTTTGTCAATTTCTGTTTCTCAAAGTTCACCTCTAGCCCAGATTTCATACATTTATTGAATTGTAGAATGGCAAGAACCTCATCACAGGTACTAGAGAAATAATAATATTATACTAATTATCTTTTTACTTATAGAACACTGGCCTAAAGGTTTGTGTGTTAATGCCTTGATCTTTTTATAAACATCGTAGGTATCTATAGTCTCATGCTCCAGTGAATGTCTGGGAAAAAAATGGAATAGTAGCTGTACTTATGATTTATTTGTCAGCATTTCCTGAAATTGATTTTACCATAAATTAAGATTTAGAAAGGGAAATATGTTTAAGGAAGGACCAGGTATTTATCATCCAACCTAGAGTCTGCTATATTTGGACTTCGAGAAAAATTGTTCGTTTTTCTAGCAAACTTGGAAACCATTTCTTACACCAATTTTTAGACAAGAGGAAGGATTTTCTGATTATACTCTGGCAAGCAGTAATCTCTGACAGGATAAGCCTTACAAGTACTTTAGTGACCTGGCTTTTAAAACACTCAGCATGAATCATTCCCACTGTTATAGTCCTTTTTAAAGAACATAATAATATATTTAATGCGTTATGGAACAATGAAGATTATACAAACTAGTCAATCAAAAAGTACCAACGGTCCTTGCTAAGTGGCTGTGGTTGGCCTAGCTTTTCAGGCTACATAATTGATCTTACGCAGGTGTAAGCAAGGTTGCAACCTATGCTGAGGGTAAACCAGAGCCCTCTTTGCTGATTCTAGATGACACAGCACCCTCTCCCAGGGGTGTCTCATATTACATGTTGCTTAGCACCATGGTCCTTGTGGGTGGTGAAATACAAACCATCACCATAGGAAATCACACGCACGCACGTGAGCGTGCGTGCACACACACACACACACACACTTCATAACACCCAGTGTCTTTCACTGATGTTCCGATTATCCATTTCTTTGATCTCCACCCCAAAGGCAGGACTAGGATATATGTGATGAGTGAGGTACTTGCCTTGGGGAAAAAAATTTAAGAGGATACAAAAAACCTCAGTTAGCAAGATAAATAACATTTTAATGTATTATTTACAAAATAAAATTAATTGCAAAAAAATCCATGTTGAACAAAATATTAAAATTGTAAGTAACAACAAGATCCAACCTGCCCTTGCACAACCTTGCCTCACTTGCCCTACCCTAATCTTGGCCCTGGTTCCAATAAAATGTTATTTACAAAAACATGGAGACAGCCCATGAGCCATGGTTTGCCAAGTCAATTTTTTAATATACTGCATTAAAATATTATCTTGATTATTGAGTTTTTTGGTACCCTTTTAAATTTATTTCACATCCAGGTCCTGGCTCTGTTCTCCCACTAGACTGTAAATACATTGAGGGCAGAGACCAAGTGTTATTTATCTTTGGTACACAGCAAGCACTCATTAAATGCTCAGAAGTGATTCTCAGAACTAATATTTAATTTCACATTTAAATCATTTCCCTAAATTTAATCCTTAAATTTTTTAGTAAAAGAAATACATTGCTTGTCCCTCAAGGAAAATAGAAATATATAGCATGAACTACAAATATAATTATCTTATTCAATATGGGTACTCTACTTCTAGTAATTTATCATAAGAAAGTAATTCAGCTAAGCAAAAAGATGTAGGTGTGAAAATGTTTACTGCAGCATAAGTAATTCCCAAACTATGGAACTGTTTACTATATTGTGGTAGAATATAATAATATATATAATGGAATCTTATGTATTAAAGAAAATAATTTTTAAAGACTATGTAAAAATTTGAAACATTTTATATGATAAAGTAATAAGTAAAAATTAACAAAATACAAAGAAATATGAATACATGAAAAATAAGCCAGTATATACAATTAGAAATTAATATGCAAACCAAACTTTGCTTGGATTATGGAATTACATTTTCATAATTTTTACTCAGTTATTCTTTAATCTTGCTTTGATAGTGCTTCTACTAAAATATTTGTAATGAAAATTTATTTTGATTAAAGCATTCTCAGCAGGCACAGGATAAATCCAATATGTGCAGTATATTTCTTCTCTTGATACATATCCTAAATCTTGGGGAGAGGAGTTGAAAAACTGAGAACAAAAAAAAATACCCTTTCTTTTACTTCCAGCCAATGAGTTAATTCTTGACTCTTCATTTTTCTTACTAAGCTTTCAAAATTACCCTATTTATAAGCCTGGCAAATACTAGGGGAAATCACATCACGTGGAGAGCATTTAGATGTCACAAGTTTCCACTTCAAATGTAGATGAGAGTAGAAACGGGAGGGGGAAATGTGGATGGGTCTGATAAAGATTAAGGAAAGAGGAAAAGTGTTCTAGGGCAAAAATCAGTAAATTACAGACCTTGGGCCCAGATTGTAAACCAAGGATGTTGTTTAAGAAAAAGAAAGGGAAAGAAGAGGAAGAAGAGAAGGAGAGGAAATCATAGAGACCTACATGGCCCACAAGCCTGAAATATTTACCATCTGATCCTTTACTGAAAAAGTTTGCCAATCTCTGCTCTAGGATAAAAAAACACACTTCTGGGTGTTAAACAGTCTACTTAATAGTTCTACATTAGTACTTTTTATGTTGTTAGAGCAATTTTAGATTTACAGAAAGATGGAATAGAAAGTACAGAGTTCCAGATTCCCCCTCCACCCCAGCACACACACACACACAGTTTCCCTTATTATTAACTTGCGTTACTGTGGTACATTTGTTACAATTGATAAACCAATATTGATACATTATTATTATTAACTAAAGTCCATAGTTTGCCTTAGGGTTCACTCTTGGTGTTGTACAGTTCTATGGGTTTTGACAAATTCATAATGTCACGTATCCACCATTACAGTATCATAGAGAATAGTTTCACGGCCATAAAAATCCTCTGTGCTCCACTAATTCATCCCTCACTTCCTCCTCCATGGAAACTCCTGGCAACCACTGATTTTTTTATTGGCTCTGTAACTTTGCCTTTTCCACAGTGTCACATAGTTAAAATCATATAGTATGTAGCCTTTTCAGACTGGCTTCTTTTACCTCATTTTAATAGCAATATGCATTCAAGATTCCTCTGTATCTTTTGCTAAACCGATAGCTCATTTCTTTTTATCACTGGATAATATTCGATTGCATGGGTTTGTTTATCCATTCACCTACTGAAGGACATTTCTATTGCTTCCAAGTTTTGGAAATTATGAATAAAGCTGGTATAATATCTGTGTGTAGGTTTCTGTTTGGACAAAAGTTTACAACTCATTTAGGTAAGTACCAAGGAGCGCCATTGCTGGTTCGTACGGTAAGAGTCTGTTTAGTTTTTTTTTTTTGCGGTACGCAGGCCTCTCACTGTTGTGGCCTCTCCCATTGCGGAGCAGAGGCTCCGGACGCGCAGGCTCAGCGGCCATGGCTCACGGGCCCAGCCGCTCCGCGGCATGTGGGATCCTCCCGGACCGGGGCACGAACCCGTGTCCCCTGCATCGGAGGGCGGACTCTCAACCACTGAGCCACAAGGGAAGCCCGAGTCTGTTTAGTTTTGTAAGAAACCGCCAAACTGTCTTCCAAAGTCGCTGTGCCATTTAGTATTCCCACCAGCAGTGAATGAGAGGCCCTGTTGTTCCTCATCCTCACTGCATTTGATGTTGCCGGTATTTTGGATATTGACCATTCTAATAGGGGTGTCATGGTATCCCACTGTTATTCTAATCTGCAGTTTCCTAACGATATATCATGTTGAGCATCTTTTCAGATACTTATTTGCCATCCATGCATCTTCTTCAGTGAGGTATCTGTTCAGATCTTTTGCCCATTTTTTTTTTTTTTTTTGCGGTAGGCGGGCCTCTCACTGTTGTGGCCTCTCCTGCTGCGGAGCACAGGCTCCGGACGCACAGGCCCAGCGGCCATGGCTCACGGGCCCAGCCGCTCCACGGCATGCGGGATCCTCCCGGACCGGGGCACGAACCCGTGTTCCCCGCATCGGCAGGCGGACTCCCAACCACGGCGCCACCAGGGAAGCCCTTGCCCATTTTTTAATTGGGTTTTTTGTTTCCTTATTGGCAAGTTTTAAGAGTTCTTATATATGTTAGATACAAGTCCTTTATCAGATATGTGTTTACAAATATTTCTTCCAGTCTGTGACTTGTCTTTTCATTCTCTTAACAGTATCTTTCACAGAGAAGAAGTTTTAAATTGTAATAAAGTCCATTTTGTCAATTTTTTCTTTCACGGATCATGCTTTTTGTGTTGTATCTAAAAACCCATCATCAGACTCAAGATGATCTTAATTTTTTCCCCTATGTTACCTTCTAAAAGTATAGAAGGTTTATAGTTTTGCGTTCTATATTTAGGTCTACGGCCCCTTTGGAATTAATTTTTTTTGAAAGATATAAGGTCTGTGTCTCACTTCCTTTTTTGTGGTTAAGGGTGTCCAGTTGTTTCAGCAGCATTTGTTGAAAACAAAATGCTTTCTGCATTGAATGACCTTTGCCCCTTTGTCAGAGATCAATTGACTATATGCATGTGTGTCTATTTCTGGATTCTCTCTTCTATTCCATTGATCTGTTTGTTTATTCTCTCACCAACACCACGCTGTCTTGAAACTATAGCTTCATAGTAAGTCAGGTAGTGTCAGTCCTCTAACTTTGTTCACCTTCAGTATTGTGTTGGCTATTCTGGGTCTTTTGCCTCTCCATATAAACTTGAGAGACAGTTTGTCCACAAAATAATTTGCTGGAATTCTGATTGGGATGGTGTTGAATCTATAAATCAAGTTAGAAAGAACTGACATCTTAACAAAATTGAGCCTTCCTATCCATGAACATGGGATGTCTTTCCATTTATTTGTGTGTTTTTTTTTAAGTTTCTTTCATCAGAATTTTATCGTTTTCCTCATATGGATTTTGTACATATCTTGTTAGATTTATACCTAAGTATCTCTTTTTTTTTTTTTTTTTTTGACCATGCTGTGCGACTTGCAGGATCTTAGGTCCCCAACCAGGGATTGAACCCAGGCCATGGCAGTGAAAGCACCGAGTCCTAACCACTGGACCACCAGGGAACTCCCCAGTATTTCATTTTTTGTACTATTGTAAGTGTTGTGTTTATATTTCAAATTCCAGATGTTCATTGTTGATATATCGGAAAGCAATAGACTCTTGTATGTTAACTTTCTATATACCCAACAGCCTTGCTATAAATGCTTATTAGTTCTAGGAGTTGTTTTGTTGATTCTTTGGAATTTTCTGCATAAGTAATTATGTCATCTGTGAACAATTTTAGTTTTCAGACAGTTTTATTTACCCCTTCCCAATCTGTATACCTGTGTTCCTTTTCTTGTCTTACTGTATTAACTAGGACTTTAAGCATAATGGTGAATATGGATGGTGAAAGGAGACATCCTTCCCTTGTTCCTGTTCTTAGGGGGAAAGTATCTAGTATCTCACCATTAAGCATGATAAGAGTTTTTATCATGAATGGGTATATTGGGTTTCATCAAATGCATTTTCTGCCTCTATTGATATAATCATATATTTTTCTTCTTTAGCCTGTTGATGTAAAAGATTATATTAATTGATTTTTGAATGTTGAGCAAGCCTCGTATACCTGGGGTAAATCTCATTTGGGCATGGTGAACAATTCTTTTTATATTTTGTTGGATTTTATTTGCTAATATCTCATTGAGGATTTTTGCATATATGTTCACGAGAAACATTGGTCTGTAGTTTCCTTCCTTGTAATGTCTTTGGTTTTGTATTGAGGGAATACTGACCTCATAAAATGAGTTAGGAAGTATGCCTTCTGCTTCTATATTCTGGAAGATATTGTAGAGACTTGGTTTCATTTTTTTTTCTAAAAATTGGTTTAATTTTCCAGTAAAGCCATTTAGACCTAATCTTTTATGTTTTAGAAAGTTATGATTCAATTTCTTTTATTGATATAGATGTATTCAGGTTATCTATTTCTCCTTGTGTGAGTTTTGGTAGATTGTGTCTTTTCAAGGCATTGGCTTATTTCACCTAGGTTATCAAATTTGGGGGCATAGAACTCCTCACAATACGCCTTTCTTATTCTTTTAATGTCCATAGGATTAGTAGTGACGGCTCCTCTTTCATTTCTGATACTAATAACTTCTGTCTTCTCTCTTTTTTTCTTGGCTAGTCCAGCTACAGTCTTATCAATTTTACTGATCTTTTCAAAGAACTAGTTTTTTGTTTTGTTGCTATTCTCTATTGATTTTCTGTTTTCAGTTTCATTGATCTCTATTCTAATTCTTATTATTTATTTTCTTCTGCTTACTTTGGATTTAATTTCTTCTTTTTTTTTTCTAGTTTCCTAAGGTGGAAGCTTATATCATTGATTTTAGATCTCTCTTCTTTTCCAGTATATGCATTCAATGCTATACAATTCCCCCAACCACTTCTTCTGCTGCCTACATGCCAGAAATTTTGATGAGTTGTATTTTCATATACTCTTATGTGTTCATCTGCTTTTTTAAAAGTAAACAATATCTATATTATCATATCCAATAGAGTTCTTTTTTAGAAGTTCTTTAAGGTTAGAAAAGACTTAATGGAGGGAAATAATAGATAAATAGGAGAAAGTGTCCTACACTGACTTTTCCTGAACTAATTCTTGGAAGAGTGACTCATACATCTTTCTAATACGTAGAGCATATGCCAAAGAGCTCAGACCAAAAACAGCCACTGTCCACACTCCTCTTCACCTTGCCTTCCTTTTACTTTTTAAATAAATTATTTATTTATTTTTGGCTGCGTTGGGTCTTCGTTGCTGCATGCGGGCTTTCTCTAGTTGCAGCAAGTGGGGACTACTCTTCATTGCGGTGTGCAGGCTTCTCACTGTCGTGGCTTCTCTTGTTGGGGAGCACGGCATCTAGGCATGCGGGCTTCAGTAGTTCTGGCTCTCCGGCTCTAGAGCACAGGCTCAGTAGTTGTGGCACACGGGCTTAGTTGCTCTGCAGCATGTGAGATCTTCCCAGACCAGGGCTCAAACCAGTGTCCCCTGCACGGCAGACAGATTCTTAACCACTGCATCACCAGGGACGTCCCTTGCCTTCCTTTTAGAAAAGTGATGACTGACTAAATTTTATGGTCTCAGTGGTGTGCTGGAGGCAGGTTGCACCAGCTCTAGAGAGTCTATTGTTCACCTGATGGTACCTTGCAATTGGCCATGGTGAAAGTATTTGTACCAGAGAAATTGGCACATACCAAAAATCAGGGATATTGGGGGGGGGGAGAGTTGATTCATCAGCATACCAGTGCCAAATTATAAAACCTAGGAATTCCTCCCCCTTTCTAAATTTACTGGGCACAATAAGAAACACACACTACTGTATGTGGAAATTGGAGGATCCTAGAGCTTTCAAAAACCATATTCCTGGGCTTCCCTGGTGGCGCAGTGGTTGAGAGTCCGTCTGCAAATGCAGGGAACATGGGTTCGTGCCCTGGTCCAGGAAGATCCCACATGCCATGGAGCGGCTGGGCCCGTGAGCCATGGCCGCTGAGCCTGCGCGTCCGGAGCCTGTGCTCCGCAACGGGAGAGGCCACAACAGTGAGAGGCCCGCGTACCGCAAAAAAACAAAACAAAACAAAAACAAACCATATTCCTCCAGATGCCATGAATAGGTCAGACCATCTGAGAAGAGGAGTTCTTCTTTCAAGTAGCAATGTAAATGTAGCTGGGCAACAGTCAAAAACAGATTTTCTAAGAACACTGAGTTATGTATTCTATAAACATAATGGAAACATTCTTCAACCAACTTTCATAGGGTTAAACTTAGGTGTAGTGATTTATCCAAATGAACTAGCTAAAAGTAACTCAAATTGGAAGCCACAACTTGGAAGATTATTTACTCCATGGTGGTTCAGATCAAGGTCTTTCCTTAGGAATCAATATCATCCACTAGTACCAGAATAAGGGCAATTACCTGAGGTTAGGGGTTTGGAGGGACTGGGCAATAACTGAGGGAAAGAGGTTGGAAGAGGAAGAAAGGATTTTCCAAAAAAGCTAAAAATAAGTTTAGTGACATACAGTTACTTGAAATGTACATTTCTAACATTCCATAATTTGAACAGACTATGGCCCTACAATCTAATTACTGCCAGAAAGAATAGAGATCAATTATTCTAAAATTACAGTGACTGTTTTTATTTATAAATAGAAATTGTACAAATTATCTCATTTAATTACTTTGGTCTGTATTTCACAAACTCATGAATACAGGCACATACACACACATACACATACCCACACATGTGAAAATCTAATTTCCTCTACCTCCTTACGAAAATATAGATAAATAAAAGTCAGTATGTACAGCAGTCCAGATAGCATTTTCACAGACATTATCCTATTAAGTTATCATTTGTTAATAATGTAAACATTATTTACATCCTAGTTTTACAGTTCAGGAAACTGAGCCTCTGAGAGATTAAATGACCTGTCCAAGGTCACACTGGAGGTCAGCATACGAATCAGGATAAACATGCAATTTTTTTTTTTTTGGACCAAGCTGTGCAGCTTACAAGATCTTAGTTCCCCGACCAGGGATCAAACCTGGGCCCTCAGCAGTGAAAGCACCGAGTCCTAACCACTGGACCGCCAGGGAATTCCCACATGTAATTTGTTGTGTTTTTTCCTTTATTTGTTTATTTTTGGCTGTGTTGGGTCTTTGTTGCTGCGCGCGAGCTTTCTCTAGTTGCGGTGAGCGGGGCTACTCTTTGTTGCGGTGCGTGGGCTTCTCATTGTGGTGGCTTGTTGCGGAGCATGGGGTCTAGGCGCACGGGCTTCAGTAGTTGTGGCTCGCGGGCTCAGTAGTTGTGGCTCGCGGGCTCTAGAGCACAGGCTCAGTAGTCGTGGTGCACGGGCTTAGTTGCTCGGCGGCACGTGAGATCTTCCCGGACCAGGGCTTGAACTTGTGTCCCCTGCATTGGCAGGCGGATTCTTAACCACTGCGCCATGAGGGAAGCCCCGTAACTTGTTTTTAACTGGTGCCCTCCATGTCCCTTTCATCACACACAACTCCTGCTCCATTTTGTCATTTCCCCCTTATGGTGGCCCCAGACCAATATTTTAACCAGAGTCCATCAGTAGTGTCGTAGAGGAGCAGAATTTGCCACCCCCAAATATGCCACGTTGGCATGAGGACTGTTTAGAGCTGAAAGCAATTGAGAAGCAGCAGGTACAAGGAAAGCTCTCTGCCTCCCCCTATTTGCCTAAAAGCAAGACATAAATTTACAAAGGTGTCCCTCTCACCTCTACTGGGAAAGACAGAAGTTAATCACCAGAGACAACTCTAGACCCTGATTAGTCCAGAGGAATCTACATAAGAAACTTTGCTAAAACTAGCCCTTATCTTCCATTCATTCCCCCGTATATTCGCCTTCCCACAATTTGCCAGCCCTAGAAACTCAAAGTCCTTTTCTTTTCACTTGTCACTTCTCTAGAACTTACTGTCCCTTTAAGATGCTGTATAAGCACAATTCTAACCACCACTATGAGTAATTCATCACTGGGTACTCCCACGTGTATGCTCAATGCACTTGTTAATAAACTTCTGTTTGTTCTTCTCTTGTTAATCTGTCTTTCTTAGTCTAATTACAGGGCCTGAGAACCTAAGATGGATATAGGAAAAAGATTTTTTTCCCTCCCCTACAGTGTCATACAAAAGAAATAGCCTTGGAGCAGGAATTTTCTCATAATATCCATGCTATACTGGGCATTAACCTGAAGGAGTGAAGGATTTACCCCTGCAGGTAAGAAATGTACCTGCATTGGCCTAAAACATGATCCAGGAGAGGGCCTTTCTGATTCAACCATATCCCTTCTGAGTCCATGGGCTGCAGCCCTGCTTGGGTTTGGTTCTCTAACACACAGATAACAGCATAGTAAATGCTCAACTCAAAATGCTTAAAAAGAGAGCTTTCACTATGTCCTGGATTCTTTTTGGACTTTCCAGTAAAGAAATAGAGAAAATAACTTTTTAAGTCAAATGAATTACTAAGAATGAAGTCATTTGCATTCCTGGAATATCTAAATTTGCATCGATCTAGCTCATGTCATTTATCACTAAAAAAAATTTTTTTTGATTTCTCTAAAAATGAAAACGACTTGCCTAGTACCATTGCAAGGCTCCAAGTCATTCTGATGGTTTTTTTTTTTGATGTTTAAGGATTTTTTTCTGATTGTTATTACCAATGATTTTCATAATCTTTGTCAGCCACTTCCTCTGTATCTGAGACCTCATGCAAAGTGTATTATTCAGGTCATAAATGCAAATATGAACAAAGACTCTGTGCCTACTTCAAATTCTAAGAATTTATGACCAATTCCAAGAATTTTTTTTTAAGTAGCCATTTTCTTCAAGTGTTTTGAAGCCCAGACTAGTTTTAGAAGACTGTCTTTGGATTTCAAGGTTCCCTAGGTTTTTTAAATGTACATACATAGACAAACGTTCAGGTTATAGAAGTCGTGGAGAAAGGCTAAACGAGCTGGAATCATCCTAGAAGAGCTGCTTGATTAGTATCAAATTTGTTCAAATGCCCCTTTACGTTGCCTCCAGTGGGAGTCTGCTTCTAATTATAGACACTATTTGAAAGCAAACGTGCTATAACCAACTTGGTTCACTAGTGTCAAGAAGTGTCAATTTGCTTCAGGACTGACTCTCTCCAGGTATTTTATTAAGGTGGCGCCTCTAGACATTAGAAGTAGGCTTATAGTTCAGTCTCCAACAGGAAGGTGAGAAAAAGTATTTTCTAAAAGCTCTTATGCATTAAATACCAGAGCAGTTTAGCTGCGTGTTAAATTAATTGAACAAGGAGGCCGTTAGACTGAGGCGGTTCTAATGCCTGGGCAGCGTAAGTAAGCAAACCAGAGCCTGATCCTGTGACTGCCTCAAGGTAAGGAAACTGAAACCTGAGGACCACCAATCACAAACAGCCAGCTAGGCTTTGCCAAATACGGTCTCCTAACCACTTCTGGTTTGGTACCAAACCAACTGGAATTGATGTTTGCTCAAATAAACTCTCGAACATTTTAATATGCCTCAGTTTATCATTTAACATGAAGGAAGATACATGAAATTGCTGTGTTGTTATTTTAATTAATTTTCAAGTATTTTACCCCTGACCTGAAACTCCTCTTTAGCTATGTGTCATAAAACTTTGAAAAACAGACTGGTCCTTAAATTTAAGTAGAAATATGCCACACAAATTATTCCCTCTTCATCTGCCCTTTGCTAGCAAGGATTTGGGAGAGAGCCGAAGGGGTTGGTTCTGCAACTCAATACACATTGCCTGTTACTTCACCGGCTGGACCCCTTGCCTGTTTAGGTAGCTCAGATTATGTAATGTCAGCACAGATCCTCAAAGAGAGAGCTTGGGATGGGTTCATAGAGTGGAGAGATCTGAGTTCTGAGATGCTCCTGGCACTTCCTGTTAATGAAGAGCATCCTTTGAGAAATCCAACAATCTTAGGGAGCCCAATACCCAACCTCCTCCCTCCTACCCCCAAAAGCCTCAGGGCTGTCTCTTTGTTTCAATTTCTTGCTTAATGGAAAAGCACTTCCCCACTGGCAGAAGCAGCAATTTTCCCTCTTCTCTAAAAGAATTAGGCAGGACACACCCAGGGCTTTCCTTTGTATTTGATGATAGCTTACTGTCCCTTCTTTTACCCTCAAAGCCCACATTGTGTTGCCTAAAGTGATTGATAAAGGCTTCATTTACAATCTCAAACTTGTTTTTTTTTTAAGCCGTGGAGGGAATTTAAATAGGTAATTCCAACAGAGCTTTCTGACTAGCCAAGAAACCAATTACTCTAATCCTGCTATCTTAACTCCCTAAGGTCCATCCCTTCCCCACCTTCCCAATGATCGTAAGCAAAATTTTTGTTTTGAAAATACCTATGTGCAGTTTCTTTCCTTGGGAAAGGGTGCAGAGAACTCCTCCGATTTTCAAAGATGTCCAAGACCCAGAAACTTTTAGAACCATCTCTGCGAGGTGGAGACATGGAAGTGCAATCAACAAAGCCTGAAAAAAGGAAATCCACCTGAACCCCTGTGTTCAGCTGCTCCCTAAACCCCAGGCGCACCGCTCCCCTACAGCACTGCTCAAGCAGCAAGGGTTAAGGCCGTTAAAACCAGCCGTCAGATGAGCTTCCTGTGGACTCCCCATGAGGTATCACTCTCCTGAGACTCTAGGAGGACTTCTGGTCCTTGGATGCAGTGTATCTCCAGGAAAGCCATCAGACACATACTGAGGAAAAGAAAGGCAACTCCTAGCACTGCTTGTCTGCACTCCTGTAGGAGACAACTAAATCAGTAGGCATGGCTGGATTGGGTGGGGCCTCTCACTGCAAAGGGCATATCAGTGAGTCACTCACTGAAGCTGCAGCCCTGGTGGGGCAGCTGGGGGCTGGTTGACCTAGGGAGTCTCAGCTAGGATGCTTCATCTCTGTTTAGCATAGTTTTGTCCTCTAGTGGGCTAGCCTGGGCTCATAGCTGTGGAAGCATTCCAACGGAAGGAGAACAGCTATGAGCTCAGGCTAGCCTCCTGTGGCCCAGGCTTGGAAATCATACATTACCTGTCCAACATTCTGTAAGTCAAAGCGAGTCACGAGGCCAGTCCAGCAGGAAGGGGTGGGGATAGATTTCATCTCCTGATGGAAGGACCCGCAGAGGGTTTGTGGCCCTTTTTAAACTATCACATCAATAAATCCATGTAGCTTTATCATCTCTGGTACTGATGCCTAGGCTTCTGTCTTTGTTCTCTGGTGATGATATTCCAACGGGATGGGAGTGGAAACCTTTTCCAAAAAGATACCAACTGTGATGAGGCAGCTGCAGCCCCATTACTTCCTTCATGGTTGTTGATAAGGTGGGACACATCAAACCTTTTCTGAAACTGTCACCAGTATCTTGTAGGAAGGAGGCAGAATGGTCTCAGTTTGCTACCCCTGACAGGTTGCTAGGGAAATGGTTGCTTTCTTTACACTCAAGTGCCTTTTTCACAGCACCTTTGATAAACTAGTGTTAGCCAAAAACCAATAAGCTGCTGACATTTCACTAAGAGTTGTTATCTCTAGACACCTGTGGATAAATGTGCTAATGAGAGACTTCTCTTAAGGGCTCTTATATCCATGATTATTCCAAGCCACTGTTGAATTCAAACATCATTAGAACAGTGTGTTATGCTTAGTAGCCTAGAATGCTCCTGTAATACTTAATCCCCTTTATACTTGTGACAGATCAGCCTCTGAAATAGGAACACAGCCCCAGGGGAGAGAGCAGCTTAATCATCAAGCTTCAGGTAGGAAAGCACCAATAAGTAATGACTTCCCAGCCCAGGGATGCTTATATAGACCCTATATATTTCCAGTCTAATCAAGACCGCAACCAAAGTAATCCTTTTTCCTTCAAACTTCATTATTCATTTATGGAATAATTCTCTGAAAGGGGTAGCTGTTTCTTACACATCCTTGGTAGAGTAAGAAGCCAGTAGAAGACTTTTTATATTAGCAAATGCTTTAATGAAAGAGAGACTTGGTGCCCGTACAATGTTGACACAAACTTGATGACCAAGCAACTAGAGTTGGTTCAAGTTCCTATGGGATCAATGTTATCCTTGATGTCCGCTTAATAGCAGATCTCAAACCCGGACCTCATGGTAATTTTGCCCCTCCCTTCTTGAGAGTTTCATGTTTATCTGGATGGTCAGCAATTGTGGGTGTCACCTTATCCGTCAATTATAGTTATCGCTTCCTTTTCCTCATCTCTTGCAACTTCTCTTTCCCACCGCCCTCTTTCCTTCTGTTTTGTCCCTTTCTTCATTCTTCCCATGGGACTCGTTTACAGTACAAATTAGGATTCGGTGCTTGAAACATACTCCACTGAATTTTAAACAAAAAGTGATAGAAATTAGGGCAGTGGTGGAAAGACCAGAGACGGGGACTCTTGGATGAGTCTCCAGGAGAAACTCCCGCAATGCCAAGGAGTCGACCACTGGGAAGCTGCGCTCCCTGCGCTGAAATCCAGGCACTGGGGGACTCAAGAGGCTGCACCTGAATCTGTGGAGTTCAGGAACATATCACCCTAAGTGCAGTCCAGGGGTGAAGAAACAGGGATCTGAAAGCCAGGATCAGAAAGTCACTGCTTCTCATCACCTACAGAGCTGGACAAGTGCTCCAGAAAATTCCATGATCCCATGACCTTGCTTGCCTGCAGAAAATAGTCAAAAGCAGCGTGAAAATGGCCACTACCTCACTGCCTCCTTGCAAATATCATATACACAGATCTAATGAAAGGAAACAATTTTCTAGCTGAAAGAGAGTCTGGGAAATGTGGCAGTCTGGGGTTTTCTAACCTCTGTAGTGAGGGAAGGCATTCTGGAAGGAGGTGAGCATGGGTGTGAGTGCCGACCACCAAATCCTGCTCAAGGACTCTCACTGCTCAGCTCGCCTCCTATAGCAGAAATTAGGACGCTTAACAAACAAGCACGGTGCCAGGCATTCCTAAACTCATTGTCAACATTATTCCAGCCAATGCTTACAGCACCCCATAAATTAGGCACTATCAACCCACTTTTCCGGGTAGAGAACTGGGGGTCAGGGAAGTTGAGTAATTTGCCCAGGGCCACACGACAGCAAGGGGGGAGCTGGTGATCAAACCCGGGTTTGTGGTGCCAAAGGCTCTGAACTTCACCACCAAACTAGCCCACCTTACGGAGGTGCTCACTCTGTCCCCAGACCGGGGACTCAGCCAACCGGGCACATGAGAATAATTTCCCATTCTCCTTTCTGGAATGTCACCAATTACTTCATTTGCTTAATCAACTCCAACCAGCCCTGGATCGAGGAGCAGACGTGGGCAGAGTAAAGGACCGACAATATTGCCCCACACGTACCATCTCGCCGCCCATATGCAGTTGGTAGTCTAAGAAAACGATATCTTCACAGAGAGACTTGAAAAGTACTTAGAATCTAATGGCGTAAAAAAAAGAGCTCGAGAAGGATTTTGAGCTCGGCATTCATAATCATCCCATGCATACGGAATATCATTCACAAACATTAGGACGAAAAATGCAGGCCCTCAGATCCACTGCTGACCCAATAATAAAGAGCTTTTTGGCAGGTGAAAATCACGACAAGGACGTAGCCTCACCCACGTGATTGGCTGCCAAGGGCTGTTTCAAGCGTTTTCTTCTGCTCTGATAAAGAATGTAATTTAGAATCTGATGGAAAAATCCCCCTCCGGAGGCTGCTTGAAGCACCTCTCTGTCATGGCTGATTACCAGACTCGTGTTTATTCTCAGAAAAACAAAAACACAAAAATACTCTTCTTAGAATCGTCCTTTTTCCCCCCATTATGATTCAGTCACGGCTTAAATCCTCTCAACTGAGTGAGCAATTCTTCAATCAAAGGACGCTGCACACGAAAGCACACCGGAGATGAGTGTGTGACGGCAGAGACAGTCACCTGACTCCGTACCTGGCTGGTCCTTCTGGCAACAGACAGGCTCACCTCCACCCTCCAGACGGTTCCTTCTTAGACACAAATGCCTTGAGAGAGCGTCTGGGAATCAGTTTACACACACAAACTCATCAGTAAGAAATGCTTTCAGCAGGCAGGCCCTTTTAGAATGACCACTTCCTAAAAAATATGGCAAACACTGCAAAAAGGAGTTATTTTTATCTGAGGAGCCCCATGGCTTCATACCTTCCTTCTTCCTCTTTGAGGATCTCTTTACCAACAGTAAATGTTCTCAGTTAGCCATGAGGTCCCCTTTCTGCCTGGAAATCACCTTAGCGTGTGTGGGCATGTGCTAAATGGGGGTGACGATTCATCACGGGTACTAACCAAGGCTCTGGCATCATCAACCAAGAGGATAAGTCCTTTCATCAGTCAGATAACCTTCTCTTTATATCTCAACTGATAATAATATAACAACCTGCGCTTGTACCCATACCCTAAACTTTTGTTTGTTTCCACCAGAATTTGGAAATTCTCTCTCTCATACAGCCCACCTATCCCAATGGGAACTGTTATCATCTTTAAATATGAATGGCTATTTATTATAGCAAAAGTCTAATGTTCTTGGGCTTAAATAATTCTAGAACATTTGGCTTTTCCTTACTCTCCAACACGAGAAAGTCAGCTCTGTGACTCACCTCCAAAGTCTCTCCTACTTCTTGTATTCTTCTTATTCCCTAAAACCCTGAGCAAGTTTTGACCCTCTAGAGATGTCCCAGCCTCCAGACGTGCAAGAGGAGTATGATCTGGCCTGATAAGGGACCAACCCTCCTTTATACATAGAAGGTAAAGTTAGGAAAGGGAGGGAAATGCTAAGAGTCTGAGCCTGGGCTCAAATTGTGACTGAGCCACAAATATACCGTAGGTAGATGCTGGGCACACAGTTTTATTCCTGCTGTGAGTCCAACCACAGTGACTCAAAACTTTCCTGCTCCAAAAATTCCTTTACCACTTATTTTCCCCAGTGCCTCTTGGGTCAACTCCTTCCCTTTAAAGCTAAATCGATTTTCATCTAATCTGTTTGAAATTCAATGTTTATATTTTTTTCAACCTGATGGCTGGTTAGCGTTTTGCTAAAATTTTATATCTACTAATGGGTATTCAAAAGATACTTGTTATTTAATTTTTAAACATGTTCTCTCATAAAAATGAAAGACAGTACGTGCAGGAAGCCCCACACCCTGACCATGCTCTGCTCATAATGTGTCTGCAGCTGCCTCTAAAGGAGGGTTGTTTTATTAAGCCCAAGACATGTACTGACACAAAATTCGTAAAATAATCTAGCTGTACAAGCACAGATTGTACAACAACATAACCATCTAGGCTGTATGGAATAGATAGAAATAAGCTGATCGATTTGTCATGTGTTTTAAAAAACAAAGGATGAGGGCAAAGATGTCACCTCATATGCCAGTGAGTGAAAAGAGTCGTACAGCATCATTACCTTTTGGCTACATTATCCTAAAAACTAACAGACAGTAAACCTGAGATTTTCCATCTTCCTTACCTACCTCACTGCTTCCTCAGAGGCATCATTCATGAAACCAGCTGGCTTCATATCAAGCCCTGGAGAAGTACTACTGATTAAAAAAAATTGATGGATATATGCCTTCCTTTATTATATCACGAGGTATGAAAATGCTATTGTTTGATTTGAAAATTAAATGTCGTCAGCATATGTTGTTGTATCGTATTGGCAGCTCACACCTGTTGAATGCCAGAGCACCAGGCATTCAATATTTATGTTCCAACCTGTCCCCCATAAAACATTTTACACACACACACACACACACACACACACACACACACCCTGCTGCCATCATGGCAACCATATTCGTAAGAGTTTCTTCCCCAAGAAAACTGCATTCGTTCACAATTTACTTTCCCATTTTTACTCATCAAACAGACCTGGTTTTGATGAGCATATGAGCTGATCAGAATTCTGTAAGAAGCTGATAAAAATCCAGTCAAGGGCTTCCCTGGTGGCGCAGTGGTTGAGAGTCCACCTGCCGATGCAGGGGACTCGGGTTCGTGCCCCGGTCCGGGAAGACCCCACATGCCGCGGAGCGGCTGGGCCCGTGAGCCATGGCCGCTGAGCCTGTGCGTCCGGAGCCTGTGCTCGCAACGGGAGAGGCCACAACAGTGAGAGGCCCGCGTACCGCAAAACAAAAAAAAAAAAAAAAAAAAAAAAATCCAGTCAAGAGCAAGGAATCTTGGGATTTTTAGTTAACCTGAAGCCTTACTGTGAGTCAGTGGAAATTTAAGGCACCGATCTCACCCTTCAGCACACCTGACTACCACAGGGTCTTCCTTTATAGGACCTAAGGGTGTGGGGACTCAGCCTAGAACTTCTGCTCCAGGAGAGAGAGCCTCAGGAGACCTCCTCAGGTGGTCCCAGGAACCCCCGAAGCCCCAGTACAGCGGCTGTGATGACCATGGAAACACAAAGCTGCTTCCACCAGATGCTAAGATGTAACCTAGTCTAATTAATCTGGCCACGCACCACGGTTGGGATTTTGTCAGTGGCAGTGTTGGGATGAAGTGGTCAGGGTGGCGTGGTTATTGTTGTTTTGCTCTGTTTTTTCCTCCCAAGATGTTCACTTTTGGAATGATTCTGGGGGCAGATTGGTGACCATTATCTCTGTCATTCCGTTCCCTGATTCTCTTCCTTTCCTCTGTCCTCCCAATCTCTCACAGACTCCCAATTGTCCTAAAGGAATCCACTCTTCCGTGGTTATCTTCCTCCTGCCTCTGCCATCGCACGACAAGTCCAAGGTCTTTGGTGGCTTCGTTACGAAGCGGGGATCCTGGCAGGGCTGAAGCTGAGATTCTGAGGCATCTGGCATGTGGAATTATACACTTGTCTCCACTGATTTGCATGGGAACTAGCATTCTCTAGGGCTCGGACATTTTTAGGCACATCTAGAGATCAAGGGAGTAGAGATTGGGGAACAGACTGTTGGGGCCCAGGGCAGGCCACCCAAAATATACTTCAATGGTGTATTGATTATTTTGAATTAAAGTTATTTAAGAAATAGTCGATGCAGGAGGGACACTTTGACTCTCCTGTGTTTCTCTAAAAGCAGGAAATAAGTCTCCCATGTGAAAGTGCTCTCCTGTATCTGAAGACAGAAGTTGTTGGTGGGAATGTAAGTTGGTGCAGCCACTATAGAAAACAGTTGGAGTTTCCCCAAAAAGTAAAAATAGAGTTGCCAGATGATCCAGCAATCCCACTCCTGGGCATATATCCAGACAAAACTATAATTTGAAAAGATACATGTACCCCTGTGTTCATAGCAGCACTATTTACAATAGCCAAGACATGGAAGCCCCCTAAATGCCCATCGACAGATGAATGGATGAAGAAGATGTGGTCCAGCTCCTGGAGGTCACTCCAAGTGATGTCCTTTCAGCTTCATGGATGGGAATCAGGGGCGACGAAAACCTGCATTGAGCTTTGATAGATCTCAGGCAAGAGCTGCTCTTAGTGAAAAGTTTTCCGTTTACAAATTCTACTCTGTCATCCAAGCAAGAAATCTCGGGGATGTCCTGGACGCTCCCCCTGCACACTGCCTTTATCAGGCCTTGCTTGTCTCTTGCCTGGAAGACTGAAATTGTGTCCTGGGTCCTAGGCACTCAAAGAGTGGCCAGAGAAGCAGGAACCACAGCACGACCTGGAAGCCTGTTAGACATGTAAGACCTCGGGCCTGGCCCCAGGCTTACCCAATCAGAGTCAGCCTTCTAACAATATTCCCAGTGATTCGTCAGCACCGTGCTAACTCACGGCCCTTCTGACCCTGGCTCTCTAACTCACCCTCCGACTCCTGTAGATCTTTCTAAAATACGGTTATGACCAAATCTTCCCCGTACAGTTTTATTAGCATAATATCCTATACCCTGACGCCTCTCTGCTTAACTCTGTTGTCTCTAATCCTTGCTGAACTTTAGATTCACCTGGGTTGCTTTAAAAACTATCAACGCCTTTGCCTCAGCCCCTAAAACTCTGATTTAATGGAAATGGGGGCTTGGTATAATGTTCAAGGTCTCCCAAGTGGTTTTAATGACTAGCCAAGAGTTGAGAACCATTGACCCAAAGATGAAGCTTCAGTTCCTTACCATGGAGGTAAGTTTCTCTAGGATCCAGCCCTTTGCTGGCTTTCTCTCTCTCTCTCACCCTGTTGTGTCCATCAGATGGTGAGCTCAGCCTAGCCAAAGGCATACAGGAGTGCTTTCCATCAGCATCTCTGCATCCTTTTCCCAGAAGCCCCGGATCTCCCACCCACACAGGCTTCTGCTAGCAAACATCTTACTCCCCTTTTAAGGCTAACCTTGTCCCCCACCCCCAGGGACCATTTCCACCTCCCTCCTTCTTCCCTCCGCTCCCACCCCTGCTCTGCTGGACTTGTTTACAAATCTGCATCTCCTCCCACAGGACTATATGACCCTACCCCGACCCAGGGCCAGAACCGAAATCTAATCCTAGAAAAATGATCTGCATGAGAACAATACATGTCTGTTTTGATCACCACTCAGGACTGGCTGCATAGTTTGCAGAAGCCAGTGCAGAATGAAAAGGAGGAGCCCCTTGGTCAGAAAAGAATTAAGAATTTCAAGATGGTACCGGTGGAGCATTAAAGCATAGGGCCCTTCTACCTAATAGGTAGTTAGTGCTTCAAAACGTTTGTTGAATAAAGGAGTTTTCGCATCTCCTGCGCTTGGCATGGGGGCGCTGTGGAAAGAGTGTGTATTCCCAGCATTCTGAAAACACAGAGGCTGCAGAGGAGGAAGGAAAGAGGGGAGGGTGGGAGAGGCATTTTTCAATTTTTTTTTTTTTTTTTTTTGCGGTACGCGGACCTCTCACTGTTGTGGCCTCTCCTGCTGTGGAGCACAGGCTCCGGACGCGCAGGCTCAGTGGCCATGGCTCACGGGCCCAGCCGCTCCACGGCACGTGGGATCCTCCCGGACCGGGTCACGAACGCGTGTCCCCCGCATCGGCAGGCGGATTCTCAACCACTGCGCCAGGGAAGCCCCATTTTTCAATTTTTGATGAAGCAAGTGCCTCATTTAACCACAACCAGGCACTGCGAGCAACCACGCAGGGATTCCCTTTATGGCCCTATTGAGGAATCTACACAGTAACAGCTTTCTCCTCCCAGACTGGCAGGCAGGACAAGAAGAAACGGGTCTCTCCATCCAATCAAATATTTTCTACTTTTCATTGGGCAGCAACATAGTCCAGAGAGCTTTAGCAAAGGCACCTGATCCTGGAAATAAAAACACATATTTTTAATTTTGCACATCGCTTTATTGTTTTTTCCATTTGCTAAAACACAATGTGCTTGTTTTTCTAATATTTCTCATGTTCCTCACAGGCAGAGAGGTCACTGCTAACCACACCTTTTACACAAAGATAACTGTTACAGTTTTGGTCTACTTCATATGTTTAAAAGCAAATCTAAGGCATTAGGAAATGTTATCCCTCCATGCATCTCTTAAAAGCCTGGACACTGCATCCATCCCATAATGCTGCTAGAAGTCCAGAACCATCACTGTTAGCACCACACCCTAACGAAACTATGACCATACTGTCATTATCACACCTAGCACAATTATCAACCATTCCTTCCTCCCTCTCATCTGTTTCTCTCTTTTATTTATTTATTTATCTATCTCTTTCTTTCTTTCTTTTTGGCTGCGTTGGGTCTTAGTTGCGGCGAGCGGGGGCTACTCTTTGTTGCGGTGCACGGGCTTCTCATTGCGGTGGCTTCTCTTGTTGTGGAGCACTGGCTCTAGGTGCGCGGGCTTCAGTAGTTGTGGCATGGGGGCTCAGTAGTTGTGGCTTGCGGTCTCTAGAGCGCAGGCTCAGTAGTCGTGGCGCACAGGCTTAGTTGCTCCGCGGCATGTGGGATCCTCCCGGACCAGGGCTTGAACCAGTGTTGCCTGAATTGGCAGGCAGATTCTTAACCACTGTGCCACCAGGGAAGTCCACATCTGTTTCTCTCTTGAACAAATTCTCCAGATTCCATCTTTATTAATCTCACCGCCTCACCCCCCACATCCTTGTGTCCTTCCCTGTCCACTCAGAACAGACCATCTGGAAAAGTACTGCCTAGGAACACCCAGCTTCAAAAGAAGAGTGAGTCATGTAGAAAGTACATGGTCATGTCCATTCCTACATTACACACTTTGTAGAAAAGTCTTAACATGATTTCTGGGAGATTAGGGCACCTGGTCTTGTGCTTAAAGAGGAAAAACAGTAGGTCACTTAACTCTCTTCTTTCTCTATTTTTATTTTTATTATTTATTTACTTATTTATTTGCCTGCCTGGGGTCTTAGTTTTGGCATATGGATCTTCATTGCTGCGTGCCTGGTCTTTTAGTTGCAGCATGCGGGGTCTTTAACTGTAGCATGCGAACTCGTAGCTGCGGCATGTGGGATCTAGTTCCCTGATCAGGGATCGAATCCGGGCCCCCTGCATTGGGAGCATGGAATCTTAGCCAGTGGACCAGCGGGGAAGTCCCCATTCTCTATTTTTAAATAGAATTTTCTGTAGTAATTTCCTGTCCTATCTCGCCCTACCCACCTTTCTCCTTTCCCTGTGGCTCAGCCACCCCCTCATCTGCTGAAGACTGATAATGTGGCCCTCAAAATCCCAAGATCAGCTCACAAACACGTCTCCAGAAAACTTAGATTTGACTTCCAGTCACTTGGATCACGGGTTTTGTTAATCATTCCATTCTCAGTCTTAAATGCATCCTATTAATTATTCCATTAGCAGCAAGGGATCCTTCTCTGCCTCTTTCCCCTCAGGACAAATTTGCTCCACTGAAGTTGGGCTTTCCACAGAGACCCATTTAAGGGAAAAAGGCATTAACATCTAAATGGATTTTAAAATATAAAATAATACTTATTTACTAACACCGAGTTAATCTTTGACGGGAATGCTCTGTGCATGATTGAAAAAGACCATTGCCACCGAAAGTCCAGAAGTGGTGTGACAATCACAGGCAAATTCTAGACTATAGATACACTACAGAAGCAAACACACAGTATGTAGGGCCCTATATACTAAAATTCTAAATAACAATGTTAACATTTATCGAGCAATTTATCATGCTCCCATTTGTCCTTGAAACAACACCACGAGGTGGGTCTGATTATGCCTATTTTACAATATAAGTGGCTCGCCCAAAATGCACAGCCCGTTGGTGGCAAATCCGAGCCAAGGTCGTCCTTTTTGCCAACCAGATATCCACGGCTCTGTCTGATTCACGCGCATCAGGCTTCTCACTCTGGCAATGATGCCTCCTTGCCTCTTCTTCCTTCTCTTCTCAAAACTGCATTGTTTCCTCTGCCTCTGAAGATCCTTCTATAAACCTGAGACCCATGGCCTGCAACTGTGTATGTCTATGTGCACTTGTTCATTTTTTCTAGGAAAAAAGGACTGAGTTTAACAGGAAACTGAAACGTAAAAGTTAAAGAGGCACTCTGTTAAAACCCTACACTTGGGACTTCCCTGGTGGTCCAGTGGTTAAGAATCTGTCTTCCATTGCACGGGACACGGGTTTGATCCCTGGTTGGGGAGCTAAGATCCCACATGCCATGGAGCAACTAAGCCGGTGTGCTGCAACTACTGACCCCGTGCCCACTGGAGCCCGCGTACCTCAACTAAGACCCAATGCAGTCAAATAAATAAATAAATATTAAACAAACAAAACCCCTACACTTATTTTAAACCACTGGTTGTGCAATTGGCCCCTGCAACCTCTGCTGCACATGCGCACACACACACATCCCTACAGAATCCCCACATCCTTAGTTTAATTGACACGTGACAAATATTCCTCTAACCCAAGGGGTGTTTTAAAAACCAAGCTTGGCACAGCTCATATAACAACTAAAAATATATCCAAGAGAGACCATTTTTCCTGGAAATGATTGCCTTTAGAAATGAAATTCAGATCAGTTGTTCAGGTGAAAATTTTATTACGACTTCAGTCTGTTCCGGGGACAACAGTAATGGAACGAGATACACAAATCCCTGGCTACAGATTCATTATTGGTTCAACAAACACTAATTAAGACATCTTTGCTGTCACAGCCTGTGGGATTTTTGCCATTAAAGTATTCCATCAACAAGATTTGTAACCCAAAGAGAAAATAACTGCCCACCTGAGAAGCTGGAGCAGTCAGAAAGAGAAGGATGAGATTAAATCATCGGAACACATGCCAGCGAAATAGAGTTATTTAAGGTGATACCTGGATATCTGAAGAAAAAAAAAAAAATGAACCTCATCCCCCTGCATAATCCTGCAGCCTAAAAATATAGTCTGCAAACTGAAAATTTTAGTAGCTGAATTCACTCTTCATATCTGAATTAGTAGCCTGGAAAATCGAGAACATCTCGAAGAATGGAGAGAAGAAAATTATGGAGAAAAGTTAAGAGACTCAGAAAATAGATCAAGGAATCAATGTGTGAAAAATTAATGTTTCCAGAGGCCAGGTATTGGATATTAAGGCATGATAATAGTATTGCAGTTTTATTATGGGTGAGATTCATATTGGTGTTATTATGAAGGAAATGACAAAATGCCAGGGACTGGCCTTAAAATTCTTAAAAAAACAAAAACAAGCAGAATAGGGGAGGGTGGGATTAGATGAAATAAGAATAATAAAATGTTGATGATTGTCAAAACTGAATAATGTCCATGGAAGTTCATTATAGTGTTTTACAAGAAGTCGAGCGGAAAATAAAGTGGCAGAGAAGGGTGGAAAATTGAGGGTGGCAGCAACATGGTGGACCAGATACTCTGAAGCTCCCACTTCCATTGAACTCATTTCTTAATAGATTACAACAAACAAAAATTATAATGATAATACATATAGGACGTTCTAGAAAGTAAGGGAAATGTTCAAGAACCAGAAAGAAAAGAAAAAGAAAAGCAGAGATCTCAAGCTTGAATTGGAAGCAGAGCAATACATTGGTAGGTGGAAGGAGGATTAATAAGAGCGGGTGCCCTGAAGACACCTCCTTATATCCTAAATTAGCTTTGCCATTGGCTTAGTAAGTCTTGAGTGCTCTGAAAATTGGAGAGGCTGATGCCTGAAAGAGAGAAATTCCCTTTACACTTCCAGACACATCTGGATAAACAGCTGAAGGAACTGAGTTATGGGGAAATTTGGTTTCATCTTTACCTTTCAACCCAAGGCAGGCATCTTCTTGTGTTTCAGAGAACGAAGACACGAATTGAGTGTGCCAGTCTATCTATTGTCTTTTATAAAGGAGATTGGACTAGACTTTCATCTAGTGGTGAAATGGCTTTTAACACTTCAATGCTGCAATGGCAAGATAATCATAAATTACTTCACTGTGCATTGAAGAGTATGTTTACTTGCTCCTCTTGTATGTATTCAGCACTTTGTGCAGGACATGAGCTGATAGATTCCATTTGGTTTGTTTTCCAAAAATGTACAATATCAGCCAAAAACAATGGAAAGGAATATCATCTGGTCAGATTCCAGCTGCCCTGCACCTCTGGCTCATACTAAAAGATGGAAGTGGGTAAGAATGTTCTGGCACTGCTCACTGCCCTCCAGTAATCACCCCAGTGGACCTCAGATCTCCACTACCTGCTCCCTAATCACCGAGGCTCATGTCTCCAAACCATATGAGCCTGGAGTATTTTTTAGCAAAGAAAGGACTGGAACAATAGTTTTCACGATCTAAGAGTGAGGGTAAGTCCAAGCATAGCAGGTGGTGAGACTTCCTGAAGCCTTCATGCTCTTACTGAGAAAGCAACCTCCTAACCAACCTACGTGTAGTTGAAGATCCTACAGGACTAGGGTATTCAGAAGATGCATCTGGACAGGAAACCATTGGAACATTTTAAAGGGATCAGGGTTGGACATGATATTTCCTCTTACCAGGTCCCAGGGCTTTCCTATTATGGCTCAGGAAGAAAGCCAACACAATGACTTGAGACTTCTTAAGCCTAATGATCACCAGTAACCACTTATGATAAAAAGCATTTTTATATCATTCACTTCATTGGACCCCCACATCCCATGGAGGTCATTAGTGCTATTTGCCAAATATTGCTGGCTCCACCCCTTTCCAGGTACATGATGGAATTTTACTTCCTGGCTCCCTTGTAATTAAGTGGGACCATGTGGATAGTTCTGGCCAGTGAGTCGTAAGCGAAAGGGATGGGTGTCCATTTTACTTTACATGATTTAATCACAACACAACCAGGAAAATTTCAGGTAGGAGCCACTCCATCAGCCTGGGTCATTGAGTAACTATGGTGAGTGGAGCCCCCCAGTCAACCTGTAATGGACACAAAGCAAGAACAAGAAACGTACCTTTGTGGTTCTGAACTGCTGAAACTTTGGGGTTGCTTGTGACCACGTTACAATTGGCCCGTTACAATTTATACCATCCCTGGGTGGAAGAGACCATCATTTTAATCACATCACAGTTTCATTCATTTCTTTATTCAACAAACGTTTGCTGAGCCCCAACTTTGTACTAGGAATTGTACTAGCTCTGGGGATACAGGAGTTCAGAAGGCAGACATGATCCTTTGTCCCAGGTCTGTGGCTACAGATATAAAAATATCTGTGGGGGGGGGCTTTATTCACTTAAATAACTTGGCTTGTCGGTTAGTCTCTCTGAGGTCAGTTCCCTCATCTGTAAAATACACAAAATAGCTGTCTTACAGGATTTTGGTAAAGATTAGCAGCAATGCTTGGCATATGAGAGGGGGAAACGAAACAACAGCTATAAATATTTTTTCACATTTCATAGCAAATTGTTTTTGGCAAAGAATGAAAAGGTAGTGGAAATTAAGAATTTAAATTTTCTGATCATCGATTGCCATTTTCACATTATTCTTTACTCTAGGATGTCTTGGTGCTGATGTTTCCTTTTTTAATTTAGCAGTTGGTACAAGTTGGTCTTCCAGCCCCTCTCTAACTAGGTCCAAGATCTCTAACAAGTCGTCTGGGTTTTCCTGGGAGACAAAGCATCTTGGAGAGGCCCCTGTGTTTCCCTAGGCTGAACTTACTAAGGACAAGTACCATCTTCCCAGAAACTCTCAGGAATGTCCGTTTGGAAGGGGAATGCTGATGTGTTGGTCTCTTTTCTGCATATGGATTAGCTCAAAGGTGGGAGAGTCAGGGAGAGAAAAAATATGCCCAGAGAATAGTGTGGACAGAGGGACTTAAGATGTCGGAATATATGCGTGTGGCCCACACGATCATGTTCAGAAGCATGAATGTGTCTCCATGACTGGGTGTCCATGACTCGGGCCAGGCCTGAGCCCCAAAGGATTTGTATCATCTAGAAGTTCTCCCCAGCTTTTTCAGCATCAAACAGAAAGTGAGAAGAGAAGAGGCCGGCACATGGAGGAAGTTTCCTTGAGATAACCATCACCACCATCTCAAAATAGTCCTTCAACCCTACGGCAAGAGTGATGATATCTGGCCCGTCTAGAAGACATGCAAAGTAGCTAAGACTCTACTGGATCTTTAGGAGGCCAGCAGTGATGGAAAAACAAATGTTTGGCACTCACACCTTGGGGAGCTCATCAAAGCTGGGGAGCTGTTGACTAACAAGCCTAAGGAATAGGCAGGTCTGAGGGTGTGAAGACAATGCCTTCACTTTGGGGACAGGTTGAATTTGGGATGTCTAGGGAGGTGTTGAGTTGGCAGTCAGAAATATGAGTCTCAAATAAGATGAGATGCTGGGATTGAAGCTAAATGTTTGGAAGCCATCCTTATATGAATAGAAATTGAATCCTTGAGAATGACTGAAAATAATCTAGATTTTAGACAATAAGGAGGAGAAATAAGAGGTGAGTGTGAAAACCATTGAGATTACTCAGAACATCATGCCATCTTCTTGATGCTGCTAGAGTAGTAATGAAAAACATAAAGGGGACTGACCATTGGGGTTGGCACCTGTATTCTGTTTTAGCTATTAAGGGCCCAAATATGCTGGTTCTACCTAGGCAGTATAAAGAAAAATTAAAAGCACTAGGTTTTAGAATCAGGAAGACAAGGATTTGAATCACAATTCCAAAATGTACTACATGTATTCTCAGTTTCTTCATCTATAAAATATGATGATGATAGTATCTACAACAAATGACTACTTATTAATTCGAGAACTAAATTAGATAGTCCATATATATATACAGTACAATGCCATATAAGTAATGTGTTCAAAAGATGATATATATCTGGACAAAACTATAACTCAAAAAGATAGGGGTTTCCCTGGTGGCGCAGTAGTTGACAGTCCGCCTGCCGATGCAGGGGACATGGGTTCGTGCCCTGGTCCGGGAAGATCCCACATGCCGCGGAGCAGCTGGGCCCGTGAGCCATGGCCGCTGAGCCTGCGCGTCCGGAGCCTGTACTCCGCAACGGGAGAGACCACAACAGTGAGGGCCTGCGTACCGCAAAAAAAAAAAAAAAAAAAAGATACATGCCCCCTTATGTTCATTGCAGCATTATTTACAATAGCCAAGACATGGAAACACCTAAATGTCCATTGACAGATGAATGGATAAAGAAAATGTGGTACATATACACAATGGGATACTACTCAGCCATAAAAAAGAACAAAATAATGCCATTTGCAGCAACATGGAGGCAACTAGAGATTAACACACTAAGAGAAGTAAGTCAGAGAAAGGAAGACAAATACCATATGCTATCACTCATATGTGGAATCTAAAATATGATGCAGATGAACCTATCTATGAAACAGAAACACAGACATAGAGAACAGACTGGTTGCCAAGGGGGAGGGGGTTGGGGGAGGGATGGAGTGGGAGTTTGGGGTTAGCAGATGTAAGCTTTTATATATAGAGAAAAAGCAAGGCCCTACTCTATAGCACAGAGAACTATATTCAATATCCTGTGATAAACCATAATGGAAAAGAATATAAGAAACATATATATATGTATAGCTGAGTCACTTTGCTGTACAGCAGAAATTGACACGACATTGTAAATCAACTGTAGTTCAGTTTTAAAAAACTAATAAAAACAAAATTCTTTTAAAAGATGATATATAAAAACGTGATGATGATGATTAAAGAGAAAGACACCTATGTATCTGACAAAAATCCAGGCTCCCTCTTCCGTTGTGTTGCTAGACAGTAGATGCCCAGTCAGGGACTATATAGTTCCTGGGCTCCCTTGCAGTTAGGTGACCATTGACAGAGTTCTGGCCAGTAGAATGTGAGCAGAACTGATTCTCACCACTCCCAGGTCTGGCCACTGAAAGCCTGCCATGCAGTGACCCCGTGTTTTTTCCCCCCTCCAACTGATAAAGTGTCCATCTTGGAAGCCATGTATTGGAGACAGCAGAGCCAGTGAAGCCTGGGTCCCAGAATTATGATGTGGAGGAGGGTCACCCTGCTGAACTGCTCAAGCACCCACTTGTTATGTGAGCAAGAAATAAATTTTGAGTGGTCTAGAGTCATTCTATACCTGGAGGTCTATGTTACAGCAGTTACAAACAGCAAATAACAAATAAGGGAGCGCTTCGCCTACCCTCCTGGATTTTATGTTTCGGTGACATGGTTCTTGAGAGTCAAGCTTCTATCTGAGAGGCACTGACTGACAGATAATGGTAGGATTCTAGTGCCTTCATGTCCCACTTTTGTACTTTTTAGGGCTTTAAATACTCAGACATGTATGCTCTAATCTTTTGGAGGGAGAGAAATTGATAGTGTTAGGGTTAGATAGCATAGGCTTTTAATAATGTACCATAGGAAAGCAAAGTGGGTTCTGAAATAGGGCATGGCCATTGGAGTCTGCAGAAATGCAGTCAGTAAGGAATTTCTCTTTTTTTTTTAACATCTTTATTGGAGTATAATTGCTTTACAATGGTGTGTTAGTTTCTGCTTCATAACAAAGTGAATCAGTTATACATATACATATGTTCCCATATCTCTTCCCTCTTGCATCTCCCTCCCTCCCCCCATCCCACCCCTCCAGGTGGTCACAAAGCACCGAGCTGATCTCCCTGTGCTATGCGGCTGCTTCCCATTAGCTATCTACCTTACATTTGGTAGTGTATATATGTCCATGCCACTCTCTCACTTCGTCCCAGCTTATCCTTCCCCCTCCCCGTGTCCTCAAGTCCATTCTCTAGTAGGTCTGAGTCTTTATTGCCATCCTGCCCCTAGGTTCTTCATGACCTTTTTTTTTTTTTTTCTTAGATTCCATATATATGTGTTAGCATACGGTATTTGTTTTTCTCTTTCTGAGGAATTTCTGGTGGGAACGTGCCAGCGAGACTTTTAAAAAGATAGATGTCGAATATTCATTAACTTATTTGCATTGCTGCAAGGTAAACCTCCTTCTCTCTGAAAGTTAAACAAGTCTGATACATACACACACACACACACACACACACACGCACACACACACACACACACACACTACACCTCTATACTATATAGCTTTAAAAGTAACACAATTTTCTGTAAAGTTAGGGCTGAGAAGCTTTGGGAAGACTAAAATGTAACCTTGGCAACTTAGATACAGTCTCAGAGAGGCACTTAATAAAATCTGAGTCTAGATAAAAAGAGAAAAAGCTAATAAACTGCGCTGTGCTCCAGAGGCGGGGTAATGATAAACATGAAACCTGACTGGGGCGGGGTGGGGTGGAGGGAGTGTTAAAAAAAAAGGGGGGGGTCAGAATTTGTCAGTGTTCATTGGTGTCCAGGAAGAAAGTCATTGGACCTGGTAGACAAGACCGTTCCATTCAAAAGAGAGGGATATCTTATTAGAGCACTCCATGGTAAAAATATCCCTTATATCATTTATTAATTTCAGCAGTTTTTGTAATCCAAGAAATTGTAAGCAACAGATGTACCCATCAAAGTATGGTATGTCCATACAGTGGAAAAAGCAGACATCTTGGAAAGATGTACAAAATATAACGATAGGTGAGAAAGCAAGGCATTGGAACAGTGGGTCTAGAGTATTATAGAGGTACATATAAAATGGGAGTGGAAGAAATACACACGTGTTTCTACATAATCAGAATGTCTCTGGAAGCACAAGATTGGTAGCTGTGGGGAGGCACTGGGGAACTGAGGACATAGTGGGGAACATGAATCTCTTTTCAATGCATGCCCTTTATTTGAATTTTTTAACTTGTGTCTGTTGATTATTATCCAAGAATAATAATAAATAGTAAATAAAATACAGAACAACAGAGAATCTGTAAAACTCCTTTTTTTTAACTTTAGCAAGTCTGCTACACAGGACAACAACGAAGGGGTAAATAAAATCGGATGTACATTTTAAATTCTCCTTGGGATAGGCAGGGTGGGAGGGAGGGAGACACACGGGGAAGAGATATGGGGATATACGTATATGTATAGCTGATTCACTTTGTTATAAAGCAGAAACTAGCACACCGTTGTAAAGCAATTATACTCCAATAAAGACGTTAAATAAATAAATAAAATAAAAATTATAAAATGGGAATAAATAAATAAACAAATTCTCCTCCTTTTCTTCTGATTTCAGCTGTACCAAGACCCTTTCTAAAATTTTAATTGGCTTCTCATGTACATAGATCGACAGGGAGAAAATGAGCCGCCCCAAGAAGTGACTTCTGGTCCACTGGTGGTTATATTTCTGGTTCTAAATTGATCGTCTCTTCTTGGAAGTTTGATTACAACTGTGTTCCTCCGCGCCTAATCAGAATGTCTAGATCTGAAACAGCAACCAGAAGACCAGCTCCTGGGAGGGGTTGTGCCCTGCAGGCTCTGTTGTGCAGCCCCACCGTGGCAGGACGTCGCGGCTATTCCATCTGGAACATTCCATCCACCACGGGGGTGGCCAACGCCCGGAGCAGAGGAAGAGCCGGCTGCCCAAGAGGTCACGAGCCCACGTCAGCCGCGCTCCCTCCCCTCTACCTCGTCCCACTCGCCCGCCCTCATCCAGCCCGTCCTCTCCCCCAGCCCAGGCCATTTCTGGGCAGAAAGGAAAGAATGCAAATTTTTCACACTACACCTCATCTGAGCCCTAAAATAAGAGCAAAGGGTCTGTCGTGAGCCAAAACAAACAAACAGAACAACAAAAAAAGCCAGCCCGGGCTATTTAGCGACTGTGTCATTAAAAAAGGATTTCATCAGCTCTCGGCTCCACAGTGATTTGCAAGAGGCAGTCAGCCTTCCCAGGTGGTGGGAACTCGTTTTAAATCAATGATAGCGAGTAGGTTTGTTCCGACCTGTGACTATGAGTCACCGTATTTGAAGCTGACAAACTCCCTAAGAAACAGGTGACCTTGGCCATGGGGCTTTTTCTTTCTGGGAAAGCCAAGTGCATTTCCTGCGAGTGGTACTGAGGCCCCAAAGTCTCAAATCAAATCAACCGGAGATATGTGGGCTGGTCAACTGCGAAAACCTGTCCCTATGTCACCGGGTCCCTCGCTCCTCAAAAAAGGCTGTGATTCAGCGTGCTTGGAACCCTGGTAGGAGGAACAGCGTTTAAATCTGACTAAAACAGAGCTTCGGTGGGAGAGGAGGATAAATTACTTTTGGCTGTGGGGAGGCGAGGGGAGTCAGAATCTTGTGATGCGTGCTGTCATTAATAATACTGTAAGTTAGTAATGGGCTGATAGCTAAGCGTCTGCTTTTTACTTCAAGTTCCTTGTCTCTGAGACTGAGCGCCTTTCCCAGGAGGGAAAGGAGGAAACTGTTCGAAGGCACACAGGTACCTGCGCTGCATTGGGCTAGGGGCCAATCTGCAGCAACATGGATGCAACAAAGGACTTCTTTCGGGGAAGGAAAAGGGGAAGGCTTTGTGAACCTCCACGGAGGTGGGAGTGACAGGAACCGTGCACTCTCCGGGCTGCAAGGTCACCCCTTGCTGGACACACGCCTCCCACACACTGTGAGCTGCACAGAGCACAGCTGGGGAGGTGCCCGCCCCGGGGGGTGGCGGGCTGCTCAGGGGCGGTGTCAGCCGGTACCTCCTCCTCTGCTTCCCTTCTCCCCATTTCCTCTGCATTTTTGCTTCATCCTTGAAAGTGCCCATTCCATCGTGTAATAGTAAATTGCTTTTTTGAAAGGGAAGAAGAAACAGGTGTTTGGGGATCAGAAATAAATAAAAGCGGCTGTTTCTCTTTGAGCTGGAAGAGGGAGGAGTGAGAAAATCGTAGAGATTAGAATCTGACTCACAAGCCAGAAGTCTTAGTCCCAAAGAAAAAGGCACAGGGTAGGGAGGGAGGTCAAGCAGAGTGATCCCAAACTCACTTTATTTCCGGTCTTTGTTTTTATTTTGGCCCAAACTTGGGGCAGTAAACATCCGTGTGTGTGTGTGTGTGTGTGTGTGTGTGTGTGTGTGTGTTTGCTTAGATAAACAAGAAAAATCTCTGGGGGCTTCCGTGGGGGCGCAGTGGTTAAGAATCTGCCTGCCAATGCAGGGGACACGGGTTCGACCCCTGGTCCGGGAAGATGTCACATGCCGCGGAGCAACTAAGCCCGCGTGCCACGACTACTGAGCCTGCGCTCTAGAGCCCACGAGCCACAACTACTGAGCTCTTGCACCGCAATTACTGAGCCCGCACGCCTGGAGCCCGTGCTCCGCAGCAAGAGAAGCCAACCACAATGAGAAGCCCGGGCACCTCAACATAGAGTAGCCCCCGCTCACCGCAACTAGAGAAAGCCCGCGTACAGCAACGAAGACCCAATGCAGCCAAAAGTAAATAATAAATAAAATAAATAAATTTTTTTTAAAAAAGAAAAATCTCAGGAAAAATGCACAAGAAACTGATAACTGTTTGCTTCCAGGAGGGAACTTCTTGTACCTTCTGAATGTTGAACGAGGTGGTTATATTACCTATTCAGGCTGTACAGAAAGCAAACAGAAGGCTTCTCAACTAATGGCAATAAGAAGCAGTGTCCCTGTCTGAGAAGTGATGGGTGTAATGTTTTAGGTAACCTAACGTGTCAGCAAGTGAAACAGTTATAGATGCAAGTCACAATGGGAGGTCTCCACAATCAGCTACACACACACACACACACACACACACACACACACATACACACACACACTTCAAATACATGGCAGGGTAAAGAGGTTTTAGTTTGGAGACTCAAGAATATGTAAATCTTCCATAATATTTCTAGTTTAATAATTGTAAAAGTATTACATACAAATGTAGAAAATATTAAAAAGTACTTAAGACAATAAAATTACATTTAATCCTGCAATCAGAATTAACCGTTTCAAGCACTCATCCTGCCTAAGGGGGTAGAGTCGAGATCACAAGACCGCTTTTTGGTCACGTCTGACTAAACCTAATATATAATTGGCCCAGAAAAAGATCATCCCTTAAAATATATCTGGTTCCTGCAGGATGGAAGATCCTCTAGGGTCTCTTCTGAAAATATACTGGCTTTTCCTAATCTGGATAGACTAAGGTTGAGCTTTTCCAGAAAAGAAGAAATGGGCCACCATCAACCATAGGTTCCAACCTTGAACAAGGACATCTGCACCCCTTCACCACCACTTTAATATCCACCCAACACACCCTCCAAAGAAATAAAAATGCAGCTTGTTTTACTGCATTATATTCCTTAAGTTAAACTCCCTTTGCAGGGCTAAAGGCAAGTAAAGTATATTCAGAGATGCCACAAACAGAAGCGATAGAAAGTATATTGTTTAGTATTGTTTAGAGGTAAAGACCCTCAATATGTCACACAAAGTGTTTATATTATGTGCACATCAGACTCACTTTCCTGTTTATCTCTATGTGGTAGACTACACCAGTTAAAAGTAGGGCTTTGGAGTCAACCAGACTGGAATCCAATCACTGGTGCTGTTGATAGTTTAACTGGGACTTTGAACTAAGTGTTTAATCTTTTAAGTCTCTATTTTCTTATCCATGAAATAAGGGTAACAATATCTTCCTCATGGAGTTTTGTGAAGTTTAAATGAGAGGATACAGAAAAAATTAACCTGAAGCATGTTACATGACACACACTGAATCAACATTATCTGTTATCATTGTGCACACACTGTGGAAACAAGAGTGCCTGTCCCGTGGGTGAGTAAACATTGCTCAAAGTTTCCAAGGACCCAAACTCTTACAGTCTATCTTTCTGGGTTCTAGAGCCCTTGACTTTTCAGGAGCCAGAAAAGTAACGACTGATTACTTGGTGTCCATCCAATTCCACCCCCGACCCCATCCCACCCCCAATGAATGAGCGAACAGTACATTGTCATAAAGAACTGGATTTTATCATTTAGGGTTTAACCCAGATCACAGGTGAGCTGTCCTTAAGAGAACTCTGAACAATAAAAAGTTGGCTTAACATTTTTTTCTAAAAGCCAAAATAGTCTGGAAAGTTTCGCAAAGAGAGGGTAAACGTTTTAAAAACTTCCATTTGTCCGGGTAAAAAATTTACCAAGTCCACGAACGTCAGCTGCCAGACCAGCTTCTCCAGACAAGAAGATAGAATCCCAGCTGCAAAAGGTTGCAGCAAGTGACTTGAGAGTTCCCAACCACTGTTTCCAGATCATTGTGCTGAAGGTCTCAGGGTCACACAATTTGGAATTTGTTACAGTGATGAACAAAGCGCATTTCCTATATCCCACAGCAGTGAGAAATGTCAGCGCATAAGGCACTTCTGTTCAAAACGAACACTTTCCCACCAATACAAGGATAGAGCCATGCAGATTGGCTTAATTCCAGCTCACTTGATATGGTCTGTAAATTCCTCCACTATGTTCCTGAAAGGAGTCTATGAGAATACATGCAGTACCCCACCCCACCCCCGGCTTTTTCCCTTTTCCCCTCACTCCAGCCCTACCATTCCCACCCCACCTCTACCGAATAACATTAACTTAAAAAATAAATAAATAAGGTGCCTCACATTTGTGTGATAAATTTTCCTAAAAGTAGGCTGTATATATTATCTATACTAATACATATATATATATTATTTTTCAGATTCTTTTCCATTATAGGTTATTACAAGATATTGAATATATTTCCCTGTGCTATACAATAGGACCTTGTTGTTTATCTATTTTATATATAGTAGTTTGTATCTGCTAATCCCAGCCTCCTAATTTATGTCTTGCCCCACCTCTTCCCCTTCGGTCACCATAAGTTTGTTTTCTATGTCTGTGAGTCTTTCTGTTTTGTAAATAAGTTCATTTATATCATTTTTAAGATTCCACCTATAAGTGATAGAATATGATATTTGTCTTTCTCTGTCTGACTTACTTCACTTAGTGTGATAATCTCTAGATCCATCATGTTGCTACAAATGGTATGATTTCATTCTATTTTATGACTGAGTAGTATTCCATTATATACATGTACCACATTTTCTTTATCCATTCATCTGTTGATGGTCTTGTCCAATACTTTTAATGCAAAACAGTACCTCACCAAGTCTTCTTGGCATATATACTTCTTAAGACAAGAGAATGACTGATAAATGTAGCACAGATTAAGGTTATCCAACTGCTTTTGCTCTGCTTTTGATTTCACCGTGTGGTTTTTTAAAATTTCCTAAGCTAATTTTCCTATTAGAAGAAAAAATAAAAAAGAAGCACTTAGTCACCAGTGCATATGAACTCAATTGTTATTTGTATCCATGTATCAATCAGGATAAATTAGGTTATGCTGCAATAACAAAAACTCTCCAATCTAAGTTTTGTTTATTGCTATCACTTACATGCCCATCATGCGTTCACAGCTATATTCTGCTCATTGTATGATTCAAGGATCTAGAAAGATGAAATTCCCATGACCTGAGTGTTGCCAGTCCCTGACAGAAGGAAAAAGAGAGAGAGCTGTAGAGGGTCTTGAACCAGCAGTTAAATGCTCCAGCTAAAGTGAAAATTGGTCTGGTTTTCCAGTGACTATCCTGGTTTAACACTGTAAGTTCCATGTCCTGGGAAACCCCTCAGTCTCCAGGAACTGGGGTGGTTGGTCACAATCCTGTCCCACAAGTGACATATCATTTCTATTCACAACTCAATGTCTAGAACCAGTCACATCTTCACCCAACCACAAGGTGGGCAGAAAGCAGAATCTGCATATGTGACCAGAAGAGGAAAGAAGAAGAAATGTTTGCCAAGGAGGTTAGCATAATCCCTTTCCATAACTTGGTATTCTGATTTATAAGTCACTCTCTCATGATTGTTTTTTCTCTTTGCTTTTGATCATAGGGGAACTTGGCTCTATAAGTAAATTCTGAATTTGCCTCACCGTACTGAATTTTTACCTCTGTGCTGAGTGATGCAGGAGCTGTAGAGATAACTAAGGTCTAAGCCCTGCCCTTAAAGAGTTTAAAATTAACAGGAGAAATAAAACACAAACATAATGACATAAGATGGAAACAGAAGTACATACATAAAAGGGGCTGAGCCATGAAGAGGAAGGAGGGATCACACACAATAAGGAAGACATTCAAAAGAGTAATCCAAGAGGAATTGTATTAACCTTGATAATATTCACCAGAGATGTAAACATCTAAAAAAAACCAAAACCATAACATCAAGCCCTCTAGGAAATCTTGTTCCGTTAATCAAACCCTCCATCAAATCCCCCAGAATGTAAGACTTTAAAAACTGATCCCAAAGGCTGGGCTGGTTACTTAAATGTTATTATCCTGAGCTTCCTATTTTCCACACCCTTGGCAAACCAGAAAAAAACTTCCCTTTTTTCGATCAATAAATAGTTATAAATGCTGTGTTGTTCTGCTAGTGTTATTTTCCACATGACACTAGCAGAACAACAGGCTCTGTGTAGGTTTAGGATATCTCTTCCACACTCTAGAATTCTTCAGTAACATCCCCTATGAGTGGAAGTTAGCAGCGCCATGTGGGGGTGTTTTGCCCTGTGATAACTACTCTTAATAAAAATGACTAAGCGCCTAGCAGGCAACTTGCAACTAACAGGGGAGCTGTCGTGCTTGTCCTCACACCTAACTCGCCAGAGAGTCAGAAACAGATCAAAAAGAAACTGATCATTTCTGGCCTCCCCTTCCTCCAGCCAGATTTTGGTCAAGCGATCCTGGGAAATGGTATCTGAAGAGGGGTGAAGCTGACATGCCTTTCTGCACTTTTCTCCAGGATCTCAGGGGGATCTGTCACCCTGATGACTAATACTTGAAAACGTGACCATGGGAATCTGTTTCACAACTTGATTGAGAAAAGGCCAAAAACAACATGGTATAGGGATTGTCACTTGTTTGAGGGCCTGGTGTCCCTCAGCAAAAAGGCAGCCAGCAGCACCTGTTCACCTTCTTGTTGGACAGTATCTTTTACTCTCAGGTGGTTATTACAGGAGTCTCCCCCTAGTCAGGTCCCTTCCAGAAACACAACAGTGTCAATAAACAGAGTCTCTCAAAGGTCAACTGTCTGCTAGGCTGTGCTCCATATACAAGTCTGATTAGTCAAAAGCTTTGGAGGAAATCGTTTGTCAACTGAAAAAAAATTCACAACCTAAAAATTGAGAATTATGTTTTATTCAGTGGACTTACTGAGGGCTTAAGCCCGGGAGAGGCTGTTATAAAGAGGTGAGGGATGAGTAAGTATATCAATTGTAAAACAAACAAACAAGCCAACAAACAAAAACAGGTGGTCAGAACATCAAAAGATTACTGCTAATTAAAGAAAACCAGACATCTCAAGTTAATGAATTTAGTGCTTTTCTATGTATGGGAAGATGTAAGAATCTAGGTTTATTGAAATTATTCCTTTGATATTCACCTGAACTATCTAGGGCCAGTATCCTGTTTTTCTCTATCCTGAATCCCCTCAGGGCGCACCATTGCGGGCAGCTGCAGAGGCTCAAGGCTTGGTGGCAGGCAACCTGTTTTTCTGTATCTTGAATCCCCCTCAGGGTGCACCATCAGGGGCCACTGCAGTGGCTGATGGTTTGATGGCCTCAACGTCCTTTGTTTACTGAAATGGCAGGTGACCATCTTGGTCCACACATCCATTCACAAATACCCCTCAGCTCCCACTAGGTCAGACACATGCTAAGCCTGGGGCACCAAGGTAAGTGAGGTTTGGTCCCTGACATCAGGGATCCCTTCTGACTCACAGGGTAGACAGATAAAGGAAGTCACCATAAGGCAGTAAGAGCTACAGTAGCTCCAGGCGCTTGGTCCCAGTGCAGTGCTGGAGGGGGGACAGCTTTTGAGCTGGTTCTTCAAGCGTAGGTAGAATTACAACAGAGCAAGGGGGGCCTTCTTGGCAGAGCAAACAGCATGGAGGTGATGGCATGGCGTGTTTGAAGAACGGCAAGAAGTTTTGCGAGGTAGGAACATGTTGGGGGAAAGAGGAATAGAGATTTGCTCCTTCCTTCAACAAAGACCTATTAAGAATTTTATACTTGGCTTTGGGCAACAGAGAACAAGACAAAGTTTAGGCTCTCAAGATTTCTCCTTCTCTTGGAGGAAGAGAGGAAACAAGCAAACAAATGAAAAATGTAAAAGAATTTCAGATAGAGATGAGGGCTAGCAAGAGAACAAAACAGAATGAAGTGGTGGAGGGGGAGAAGGACATGGTTTAGAGAGGTGGTCAGAGACAGCCCTGAAATGGGGAGGGGACATCTGGAACCGAATGTGAAGGAGGCAAGTCCAAGGAGAGAGTTTCCAGAGAGAGGGCATGAGCAAATGTGGAGATGGTGAGAGGGACGCACTTAGCTTCACCCGCTAAGATGATGGCTTAGAAATTCAAGTTTTTAATTCCGAATTGATTTTGAAGTTCTAGTCAGTCGGAGACCTTTTAACATACCTAAAACTTATGTAAATAATCCCTGACAGAGTTAAACATCAACCTTTTATACCTATGTTCTTCTAAAATGTTTATATTAAGAATTTTCTAAAGAAAGTTGATTTGCACCACCACCTATCCCAAGAAAGGAGGTCAGGGTTGATCATGTATAATCCAAAGAGGACTAAAAAAGAAAATAATAGCTTCGTATCTAGAGTGGAAGGAATCTTTAAAAGTGGTCTAGTCTAACCCTTCCCCTTCACCCCCATTTCACAGATTGGAAAAAACAAGGATCAAAGCAGGTCACAAACTAAATCAATGGCAGAGCTGGAGCCAGAGAGAAGCCAGGTCTCCGACTTCCAGGTTTAACGCTCTTGCCAGTTTGTTTGTTTGTTTTTCTAAAGAAAAACTCGGGCTTTTAGCCAATAGTCTACACAACTGGACTAAGAAAGGATATTTACCATTCTCATCTATTTCAATTTAAACAGAATCACAAATAAGAGAGGGACAATTACACGAGTCCATCTGTGAACAATCTTGGAGTCTATTGAACCCACTTGTGTCTGTCCTTCCCCTGCCCCGACTCCTCCTGTAGGTACTGCAACAGCCCCTGGGATCGAGGGCCTTTACTGTATACTCAACTTCAGACTTGGAAACATCAAACCTAAAATAAATAATTATTCTGCAATGGAGCCGGAGACCTTAACGTGGAAGTGTTCCTTCCTCTCGGTGGAGGATTCTCTCCATTTTTCTTCACGAGAGGATAGTAGCCATTAGCACGTATCTGCCTTGAAGGAGTTGAAAAACCATCCCCAACCTTTCCATATGGAAAATGAAGAAAATATTTTGCCTTGAGAAACTTCTGGCATTTTCCTTTTCCCAGTTGTGATCTATGCAGCCTGAGAAAAGCCAGTGTCATGCAGACTATTTCGGTACCTCTAATCCCAACGCTGGAAAAAGCACAATTACATCAAGTCAAAGGAGAGAGACTGAACCACAAGTTGTGTTCGAACTGGGTTCCACTGAGTTTTGTGGTGAAAAGGGAGTCCTGCTTCCTACACAGTCTTTGTGGGTTAATTCATAAATGCTACCCTTCCAAGCCCTGGAGCTTCCTCCTTGTGATTAAAGCCACCACGAAGTTTCATGATTGAAAAGTCCGCTTTGCCTAGGATTTATTTAGATTTTCCTCTGACACACTGTCGCTGACTCTGCAGCTCCAGTGGGAGTTGTACAAGGAAATTTACCCATAAGTCACAAAGCCAAGCTACTACGACAGGTGGAGGAGAGCCATTTGGCAAATTGTTTGTAAGACACTTTCCTTGTGTTTGTTAAATCCCGTGTCCTTGTAAGTCACCTACCAGGAGACCTAGCACACTTGGTTTAACCAGTTCTGAAAGTCCCTCCAAAGCTTTCTACATTTATCAAATGCAGACTTAAGAAGGAAGACTTAGATTCTTTCAGTGTTAGGATTCTTAATCGTGGTGTTATGAAAAAGATCCAGGCATTATGAAACAAACTCAGGACCTTCTAGAACTTCCACTAACTGACGTCACAAAACCAGCCAACTGCCTTCCTTGGAGTTTACAAGAGGTTGAGAAGAAGGGGAAAGAGCATGATACATACACACGTACACACACAGATGTGTGCACATACCGACATGCATACGCATACACACACATACACACGCATGCGCGCGCGCGCACACACACACACACACACACACACACACACACACACACAAGGTTCTCGCAGACTTAAAGGGCAGAACCAGAGTTCTAAGACGGTCATCCCACAGCACATCATTTCTCCTGGGATGCTTTTTTTAATGAGAATTAAAAGGCCTCAGGCTCCCATTCCAGCTGATAGTGGGTAGGGAGCAAAAGCCATTAGGCAAAAATCTCATCAAGCCCAGAAGGGTCTTCAACTAGCTGTCCATTTCATTTCAAAGCACAGTTTACAACTCTCTAGTTGTTCTCTTTGGGCCCTGGGACTACGAAACGCTAAAGGACTTTAAATGGGTCTTGGGTTAGAATCTGAGAGTTCATAGTCCCTCTTTCTGACTCTGGTTTTCATGGATGACTTAATTAGCTAAGCCCACGTTGACTCTTCGGGTTTGGAAGAGCACAGCTGAGCTTTACCCCACACCCTACAGCCCAGCCTGCCGCCCCCAAGTGCCTGCCCCCTCCTCCCCTCAGTCTCGTCCCCTCCCGATGCCAGGACCGCAGGTGTGGTCCCCTCCCAGGTCCAGCTGCTCTGACTGCTCAGCTGCTGGCGGTGGGAACTGGGGTGTTGACAGCTGTCATTACCCAGAGCTCCTGCAGAGAGATAGATGCCAGGGGTAGAGACCTACACAGTAGATACAATGTGTTTTAGCAAACCGATGTGGTGTCACAGGGAGTCACAGAACAGGAGTCTCTGGCCAGAGGTGAATGAGGGGTTCCAGCAGCACCTCCAGAGCTCATCTGTCCCCCGCATGTGGGAGGTTTCCCACCTCTCAGCTCACCCCAACTTTTCATAAATCCCCTCCACTCCAGGCTGATCCTCCTGAATCCTTTAGCTCTGGGAAAACAATAGGAAAAGACGCTGGTTATATCCTCAAATACCTACGGGCCCAGTAGCTCAGGGGGGAAACGTCTGGCTTAAAATCAGGGACTGTGCACTTTCTTACTTCACTTTCTCTACCTTTTCAATGAGGACAGAGTCCACCCCACGTCTCCTGCCTACACTTTTACTACCTCACAACCTTAGCTTTGGAGAAAAAGGATTTGTTTATTTTTAAAGAAAGATATCTATGAATATGATAAATTGGAGGAATTGGGAAGTTTAAAAATTGAACAGTTTTGTTTCAAATAAAGTAACCAAGACCTAGATATTTTTATGCTGGCCCCTCAACATAGCTTGGTGCCCATGATGTGTGGTGAGAAGTTATTGTTCCAGCAGCTGTGTGCCCTTGTATAGTTAATTTTTTAATTATCTATGTTGATAAGGACTAGAGATAGTCTGATGACCTGAATCCTGAATTTATTGCATTTGATTGGTGCTCTAACTTATTTTCAAAGCAAATAAATGTCATCCCATTTGCTCCTCGCATCAGTAATCTGAGGAGATCAAGAGACTAAACTGCTTGAACTACCATATGACCCAGCAATCCCACTACTGGGCATATACCCTGAGAAAACCATAATTCAAAAAGAGTCAGGTACCACAATGTTCATTGCAGCTCTATTTACAATAGCCAGGACATGGAAACAACGTTAGTGTCCATCATCGGATGAATGGATAAAGAAGATGTGGCACATATATACAATGGAATATTACTCAGCCATAAAAAGAAACGAAATTGAGCTATTTGTAATGAGGTGGATAGACCTAGAGTCTGTCATACAGAGTGAAGTAAGTCAGAAAGAGAAAGACAAATACCGTATGCTAACACATATATATGGAATTTAAGAAAAAAAATGTCATGAAGAACCTAGGGGTAAGACAGGAATAAAGACACAGACCTACTAGAGAATGGACTTGAGGATATGGGGAGGGGGAAGGGTAAGCTGTGACAAAGCGAGAGAGTGGCATGGACATATATACGCTACCAAACGTAAGGTAGATAGCTAGTGGGAAGCAGCTGCATAGCACAGGGAGATCAGCTTGGTGCTTTGTGACCACCTAGAGGGGTGGGGTAGGGAGGGTGGGAGGGAGGGAGACGCAAGAGGGAAGAGATATGGGAACATATGTATATGTATAACTGATTCACTTTGTTATAAAGCAGAAACTAACACACCATTGTAAAGCAATTATACTCCAATAAAGATGTAAAAAAAAAAAAGAGACTAAACTGAAACCCAGATGTGGTCTGTCTCACAGGAGTGGTGTGGACTCAGGTTTTCTGTTTATTCAATGTTTACAGTTTCACTGACCTCCCATGGAGATGCTCCAGGCCACTTTCCCATCCACAAGGTCAAAGCCCATCTCCAGCCATTTACTGGAGCTGCTGAGTGACTTGAAGGTCGAAGCTTTTCCCCCCTGTGCTCTCTCTCAACGCCCCCTGTCAGATAGAAAGAGAGAGTCAATAGATGAGAGAAACAGGAACAAGAAGAAAACAGGGTCCCTCTGGAGGGTCTTCCCCTGGTTCCAAATACGCCTGTCCCTCCCAGCCCTCCGCTCGTCCACCGTGTCCAGCCCCAAATGATCAATTCTCAACGTATCAGGTTTTAAGAGGTAGGACAGAACACTGACTATCAGAGTAGTGGGTAGACAAGACCAGATAGTTTACCGATGTGGTAGTCACAGTTGGGAAATCAGAAATACTGATCAACACATGATGCTTCTTCGTTCCTGGAATTTGAAGAGGAAAATTCAGAACACAAAATGTTCCGCATGCAGAACCATGACATTGTAGGTCCTGGAAAGCAATGTGCATGTTGAGAGAGAAGGGTGGACACAGGAAAAGGAAGCAGAGCATCCATCCGAGGGCCTGTCGCATCTGCCTGCTGTCTGCTCCCCGCCTACCTCACATACTTGGGACCTGGCTGCATGGCGCCCTTGAAAACATCTTTAGGAAGACAAGTAGTTAAATGTGGACCACGAAAGAAAGACACGTTCGCAGTTTATCCAAGGCATTTGCTTCTTTCTTCTTTGCTTTGCTCACAATATAACAGGCCTCTGTATTAGTTGGGAAATATACACAAACACAAAGTGTCCCAAAAGAGATGAAATTTGTGATAAGGGATATGGTACGTAAGGAATGATGGTACGCCCAGCAATCCCACTTCTGGAGGTTTGTTCTACGACACAACCTGACAAGTATACAGATGTACCTTTACATTATTTATAACAGCAAAAAAAACTGGAAAAAACCATGGATAAGACATGTTATATCTACAAAACAGAAATAGAGTTACAGATGTAGAAAATGAGCTTATGATTACCAGGAAGCGGGGGGTGGGGGGGGGCGCCAGGAATACATTGGGAGATTGGGATTGACTTACACACTCCACTAAATATAAAATAGGTAACTAATAAGGACTTCCGTGGCAGTCCAGTAGTTAAGACTTCACCTTCCAATGCAGGGGGTGTGGGTTCGATCCCCGGTCAGGGAGCTAAGATCCCACATGCCTCGTGGCCAAAAACCCAAAACATAAAACAGAAGCAATATTGTAACAAATTCAATAAAGACTTTAAAAATGGTCCACATCGGGCTTCCCTGGTGGCGCAGTGGTTGAGAGTCCGCCTGCCGATGCAGGGGACACGGGTTCGTGCCCCGGTCCAGGAGGATCCCACATGCCGTGGAGCGGCTGGGCCCGTGAGCCATGGCTGCTGAGCCTGTGCGCCCGGAGCCTGTGCTCTGCAACGGGAAAGGCCACAACAGTGAGAGGCCCACGTACCGCAAAAAAAAAAAAAAAAAAAAAAAAGGTCCACACAAAAAAAAAAAAAAAATAGATAACTAATAAGGACCTACTGTATAGCCCAGGGAACTCTACTCAGTACTCTGTAATGGTCTATATGGGAAAAGAACCTAAAAAAGAGTGGATATATGTAAATGTATAACTGATTCACTTTGCTGTACAGCAGAAACTAACACAACATTGTAAAGCACTATACTCCAATAAAATTTTTTTTAATAAAGACATAAGTTAAATATATTGTGGTATATCCACAGAACGGAATACTGTGGAGCCATTTAAAAACAATAGTGTTGGGCTTCCCTGGTGGCGCAGTGGTTGAGAGTCCGCCTGCCAATGCAGGGGATGCGGGTTCGTGCCCCAGTTTGGGAAGATCCCACATGCCGCGGAGCGGCTGGGCCCGTGAGCCATGGCCGCTGAGCCTGCGCGTCCGGAGCCTGTGCTCCGCGGCGGGAGAGGCCACAACAGTGAGAGGCCCGCATACCGCAAAAAAAAAA